>NW_009953649.1:3050164-3068278 GCF_000747805.2 Chaetura pelagica
CGCTCTTCCTCACCCCGACAGTGAACACCTAGACTTCAAACACTGGAGTGTTGGCTACACAACAGAAACCCACCTGGGCTTGACAGATATATCAGAGACTGGCTGCAGAAAATGGGACCAGATGCCAGCTAGGGATTCTCAGGTTCTCCAGTGAGGAAGAGGATGCGAGGAGAAATGAACAGGTGAGGGTTTACAGACCAGAAAGAAACTGGTGGAAGCCTGGGACAAGTTTCATCAGAAAACAAAAGTCTGGTCAACCTGGAATAATCCAAGTGAAATATTTCAGAATCTTAGTGTTACTCAAAAAAATATCAAAAAACCTCTAGACATGAATACATCAAGGTGAAAAAAAAATATGCTTTTCTGTTGAGGATTTGGGTTTTATCTCTCCTGCTTGTCCTTAAAAATGTTCAACTCCTTAACTGTGATAAACTATAGATAAAATCTTGCAGTTTTAACTTTATGGTGCACCCCATCTCACATGACCATAACCACCTCAACAAGATACTAAGGTAGAAAGAATTTGCTAGAGTGTGTAAGCCAAAAAGCAACCAGCACCAAGGTGGCCTCTGCTGCATTTCGAAGCCCCGTTTCAGATGAAGAATTTTGACAATGAGAATTTCCAAGGGTGAGCACTCAAGTTATTTTGCAAACAGGGAGATTAATACAACGGTTAATGTTAGACAATTATTAAAACCTTAGTTAACCATGGATTTCATGTAAATAAAATACAAGCTAATATTAAGTCCTGTAAGTTTATTCTAATAACACTATTGTCAAAATTAATTGGAACACTCTCTCCATGAGAGTTTGTAGGAAAAAAAGCCACACAAAACACTGTCATCCAACAGTTCAGGAACTTGTCTAGTTTTGAATTTTCCACTCTGTATTTCTGAAAAGCAGATATATAATCAGTAACTATGCCAGGAAGTTTTACATCGTGACTTGACTGCTAATGTGCCTGATCACTATCTTATCTTAGTTAAAATCCAGGTTTAATAAGAAGGGGAAAGAGCTGTTTATGCTAATGCTTGAGAAGAAACAAGTTATTGTTAGACTGGCTTTAACTCTTATGGTTCCCAAATGCAAAGCCCAATTCAAAAATAATACTTCTTAAAAGGTGGCAATGTTTGTCTTGAGATTTGAGGCACAAAGGCATCGGAAAAGAGGAAATATTGAGGAAGGAAAATGGACAGGAAAGAGAAACGTGAGCAGAACCCATCCATATTCCTTCCTTATTTCAAAGGTATTTAAAAATTATTTGGGGGTAAAATGGGTCTTCCTTTTTTCTATATGATGTTAAGTGCTCCAAATTTCAGTGTATCAGCTACCTTTTAATAATTCACACATACCTAGATATGTACTTGGGGTGTGGAGAGGGCTGAAAAAAAGGGCTTATTTACATCCCTTGCTATACAGAAATGAGTTTATCACCTAATTTTAAAATTTGTGGACCTTAACAGAAACTAAGCAAAAAAATACAACTCTTGAAATTCAACTAATTTATTTCATTTGTAATTAATTTCCAGCAACAAAAGTCAACACAAAGAGCTACATATGTATTCTTTAATGTACACAATTAAAATAATGTCTGGTTTAAATTTACTTTTATCATCTATTAACAAATAAATAATTTTACAGCTTTCTAACATGTAGCTCTTAAGCTCTAAATCACTGACCATAACTAATAAACAGTGTAATAGCATAAGTATATGAAGTAAAACCACAGGCTGCAATTTTGTTGATTGTAAATCATCATAATTTTTAATGCAAAGGCAACAGCAAATCTCTGTAATTACTGGGTGCATTTTGAATCACTTTTATGATTACTACTTTATTCCCATTAAAAATCCAAAACACTGAACTGCACAGGGTATAAAATTAGAATTATGATACACTACAAGCTATAATTGAAATCCATAAATTTCCTTACTAGTGTTCAAAATTGTTTTGTTGCCAGGAATTACAGCCCTGCAGAATTGACTTTAAAAACATTTACTTTATCTACCTGGGTGTTAGTGGCAACGACAGTAGCAGTTGATTTTGGGTATTAAAAAAAATTAGTAATTTTTAAATGTTAAGGATCAGATTTGTCACTGCCACTTATTTATGTAATACTACCAAAATCCCAAGTCTAAAATAAATATCCGCTCTAAGTAAAAACTGAAAAGGCCTGCAGTGGAATACATTTTATTTGGACCTGTAATTAAAATCTACAAGACACAGCTTTTAACACCCGGTATGACTTACCACATACAGCTCTGCCAAAGAACATGCCACAAAGTAGTAAAACAGTGTATATAAATCTATTTTTTTACAAAGAATGTCCACACATTACTTGGGCAATCTACTGCATTTCTTTTGTAATAAAAAGAAAACTGGCTTCTAGAAATACGCATTTTCTAGGAAGGCTAGAATAGAAATCAGAAAAAATTAAATACCTCCTAACAGGAAAAGGCTTTAATGTTTCTAGATCCATGCTAGCTAGACATGTAATATTAGAATAAAAACCATCTGGAATTAAACCACATTCAAAAAAAGGGACAATACAAACTTAGATGGGTGCACAAAAGGTGCGTAAGGATGTTCATGGAGCTCGACACCCCAATTTACAAGGAGAGACTGGAAGAGCTTTCCTTGTTTCAGCTATCAGAACAAAGACATAAGAGATAAGACTGCAGTCATCCTGATGGTGAATCTAGGTATTCTTTGAAAGGGAACTACTGTATGGGTGCAATCAATCTCTACATGCAAGGAGATGCACCCATATTGGAGACTATGCACAAGTGGAGGGACACGGTACTGTCCTTTTTCTTTTTACATGATAACCTACTTTAAAAGTTCTTGTTTGTGTGTGGGGGGGTTTCAAGGTATAACAAATCACTAAGAAATGTGGGTTGGAAATTAGACAGGTCCTATTGAAAAAAAGGAAAAAAAAAATTTAGGCTCTTTAAGTGCTTCTATTGGAATGAAAGACAGGAATAAAGAAGTTTCCTAAATCAGAAAGATTTTTCCATGCCTATATACTCATATTGTTTCCTCCCACTGGCCATCAAAGTTTATTATAGTGAAGATAACAATTGTGTTTATTCTGGTGGAGTTTTCCTAAATTAAAGACACAGGAAAAAAAATAGTAAGAGATAATTTGCAGATGCATCTTGCAAAACTGAAACAGAAACTGAACAAGATAAAAAGCACACACTTGGTTTTGTTTTTTTTACCCTTCCAACTTGAACACAAACATTTATGCATAACCAGATCAGACCATCCTATTATAAGCCACAGTCATGGCTGAAGAAGCATTCTTTAATCTAATAAACCAGTGAAAAGGGACTAACTTCCCCTGAATTATTTCCTAATTTTTCCAAAGTTTTCGTCCAGAAGCACCCATGCAAAATATTTCCCCTAAAAGCAATATACTGAACTGTTTGTTTTCAGAAACAGTGTGCTGATAGTGGGTAACATCAGCATGATTTAAGAATCATAGAACAGTTAAGGTTGGAAGGGACCTTAAAGACCATCAGGTTCAAACCTCCCTGCTATGAGCACGGACACCTCACACTAGACCAGGCTGCCCCAACTCCCTCAGCCTGTCTTCATAGCAGAGATGCTCCAGACCTTTGACCATCTCGAGCTTCTCACCTGCTGTCATCCTCAAGTCCTTCTCAGAGCTGCTCTCTAGCCATTCTCCCCTCAGCCTGCTTTTGTGCCTGGACTTGAGGCAACTCAGGTGCAGGGCCTTTTACTTGGCCTTGTTGAACTTCATGAGGCTGGCACTAGTTCTCAAGCCTATCAAGGTCTCTCTGGATGGCATCCTTTCCCTCCAGGGCGTCAACCACACCACACAGCTTGGTATCACCAGCAAACTTGGTGAGGATACACTCAATCCCACTGTCCATGTCTCCAACAAAGGTGTTGAACAGCACTGGTCTCCATACTGACCCCTGAGGGACACCATTTGTCACTTGCCTCCCCTTGGACACTGAATCATTGACCACAACTCTCTGGGTGTGGCCATCCAGCCAATTTCTTATCCACTGGGTAGTTCACCTATCAAATCCATGTCTTGTCAGTTTGGAGACCAGGATGTTGTATGGGACAGTGTCAAATGCCTTGCACAAATCCAGGCAGATGATGTTGGTTGCTCTGCCACCATCCACCATCTCTGTAGCCTTATCATAGAAGGCCACCAAATTGGTCAGGCATGACTTGCCCTTAGTGAAGCCATGCTGGCTGTCACCAATCACCTCCTTGTTTTCCATGTGCCTTAGCAGGTTTTCCAGGAGGATCTGCTCCATGACCTGGCCAGCCACAAAAATGAGACTGACTGGCCTGTAGTTTCCTGACTTTTCCTTTTTCCCCTTTTGAAAAATATGGGCCATGTTCTCTTTTTTCCAATCAGCAGGGACCTCACCAGACCACCATGACCTCTCAAATATGATGGACAGAGGCTTAGCAACTGCATTCGCCAGCTCCCTGAGGATCTGTGAATGGACTCCATAAAGTCCCATAGATTTGTGGGCCTTCTTTAGATGGTCACAAACCTGTTCTTCTCCTACAGCGGGGAGTGCTGTGTTCTCCCAGTCCCTGCTTTCACCTGCTGTGGCCTTTGTGATGAGGCTGGAGCACTTGCCAGAGAAGACTGATGCAAAGAAGTCATTGACAACCTCAGCCTTCTCAATATCCTGTGTAGCTAGGTCTCCCATTTCCTTCAGGAGAGGGCTTACATTTTTCCTTGGCTGTCCTTTTATCCCCAACATACTTTCAGAAACTTTTCTTATTGCATCCCTGCATCCCTTTTCTTTGCATCCCTGGCAAGATCTAATTCTATCTGGGACTTGGCCCTCCTTATCTGATACCTAGCAGCTTGGACAAACTCTCTGTAATCCTGCCAGGGTACCTGCCCTAGCTTCCACCCCCTGTATGCTTCCTTCTTCAGTTTAAGCTTTTCTAGGAGCTGCTTGCTCATTCACACCAACCTCCTGGAGCTTTTACCTGACTTTCTCTTAGTTGGGATGCAATCTCCTGGGCCTGGAGAAGGTGATCCTTAAATATTAGCCAGCTTTCATGGGCCCCTCTTCCCTCCAGGATGTTACTCCATGACATTCTCAAGAGCAGATCCCTGAAGAGGCTGAAATCTGCTCTCCTGAAGTAGTAAAGGGTAGCAAGCTTATTGTGAGACTTCCTTGCTGCCCTAAGAATATTGAATTCCACCATGTCACGGTCACTACAACCACAGCTGCTGTTGAGCTCGGCACCCCTCACCAGCCCTTCCTTGTTGGTGAGAACAAGGTCCAGCATAGCACCTCTCCTTGTTGGTTCCTCAATTACTTGGAAAAGGAAGTTGTCATCAACAAAATTGTCATCAATAATGTTTTAAACTATTTAAAAATAAACTGTTGAAACTGCCAAACTTTGTATATGTAGATGAATGTGTGGTTCATTAATGAAGAATGATCTCCAGTTCGCTGCAGCTTGCCCCTTCACATTATGATCAGCATTTTTTAATTCAGACACATTCAGTACATTAGAATGATAATGCAGAAAACACTCAAAAGCCAGTAAAATGGTTCCCACTGCATTAAATGGAAGATCTTACAATTATGCAGGCAAGGAGTAAGCTATACAGAACCAGAGAGAAGAAGGCAAGGGGATTCCTCATTTTTCCCCTCCATTGCTAAGGCTTGAGGAAACCTGAGTCACTTGGCTATGATCTTCCCTTGCCTTTGCACTTAAACTCTCCAGGGCTTTTCCATGATCTCGATTCCTTTCAGCAGCACAACTTTCCCCATGATTACTCTACAAAAAGCTGTGTTTTGGGATGCTGTGCATATGACTGAGCACTTGTTTTAGGGTCAGGAAACAATTTCTTCTTGGTAGGCCAAATGCTTAAGGTGTTATTGTCAACTGCTCTTGCTTTCGCCTTTTACAACATCACAGCAGGTAGATCCTCACATTGTATGGACATCATACAATGCAATTAATAGAGAAAGAGCTCTTCTTCATAGGCAATGACATCTGAGATTTCATTACTGGACCATGTTGACAGAAGAAGAGATTTACAATAATCCCATTGTGACTCGCCCGTGTAAGGGACACATTAGGTGGGTTTAAAAAGGGATGGAAATCCTAAGTATTAAAAACATGAATTATGAATTCCCAGCAAGACAAAAACAAGATGTAAAATTGGGAAAGGAGAAGGCAGATTTTCTCTGCATAGAATGAAGGAAAGTTGTGATGTAAGTGTGTTTCTGTGTCAGCCATGCAATTGCTCATACTTGTACAGCAGGTTATGCCAGGGCCTTGGTCCCCAGTGTAAACTCAAGCAAACTACTCAACTGGTTTCTGGTTTTACTTGGCTGGCTTTTAGTCTACCTCACTAAATAAAAACCCATAAGCCACAAACAAACTGCAGGATACCCATCTGCCCAACACCAGATCTACAAGAAGCTTATGAAACTTTCTGAGGTCTTGATGCAAGAGGAAGAACACAGAATAGGAGAGATTCCTTGGATAGAGCCAACCCATCAAGCTATCCAGACAGATCCTTGCAAGTATGTGGCAAAACCCCAGAAGCCCCCAATTAAAACCCACATTAGTCCTACCCCTAGTGACCCTGATTTGGGTCAGTATATTTGCAGGGAGACACAGAACAGACATTTATTTTTACATTACATGCCCAGCAGGAAAAGTGTTTCCTATAGTTTATACTTTTGAGTCAGACTAACATCGAATAAATATATGTTAAGGTTAAGGGTTAAGAAATTTAATCCTGATTCATGTGTGACCCAGGCACGTTATTGTTTTCTTCAGCTACATCCCAAAAGACAGAATGGATGCTGCACAGTGTTCAATGCACACTAGGCCAGACCCTTGGCAATGGCCAAAGTACACACAGAACTCCCAGGAGAAGATTTATGCAAGTGTCTCAAGGCCTTCCTTTGCAGACACTGCTTTTGCACATATATGTTGCTGTAGTGCCTACAGGGGAACTCTCCTCAGGCACAAAGAGCTCAAGGGCAGCACAGAGTTATCCTCAGTTCTCTCTACCCACTAAAAAACTAGCAGGAGCTAAAAGGCACGGGACACATAAATTCATGTGTCTGACAGACATCATATATGTAGGGACCAATAGCTCTACAAATGAGTTTAAGTTTCTCATCACAGCTAGACTGGTAGCATGAGGGATAAAACTGGACTGCATGCAAGAAGATGGTCTGCTGCACATCAAAATCACACTACCCTCTCCCAAAACTGGTGGTGTAAGTGACCAAGAGTGGTTACTTTTGGGATAAGGCAAGATATCAGAAGGATGAAACAAACCTGTATTTACTGGAACAAGCTTATTATGCTGCATATGGAAAATGTCACTGATCCTCTAAGACATAAAAGTGCTTTTGGTTTCATTAATCAAAAGGTAACAAGATATTTAACAGTCAACATAGGCTTGTCAAAAACTAATTATGGCAAATTGGCCTAATCTCTGTATATCAGATGACAAACCTTCCAGCATAAAGGAAATGAGTAGATGCCAAAAATCTTGGCTTTGTTACACCTTTTGACACCATTTCACAAGATATCTGTATTAGCAAACTCGGGAAGGACAGCCTAAATGAAAATAATGAATGAGTATAAAATATGCCAAAAAAATAAATAAATTTACAAACTATCTATGCCAAAATTTGAAGAGGTATTGGGAGAAATTTTGCAGGGGACTGTCCTAAGTACAGCAATAATCATTATTTTTAGTAGTGACCCGGTTAGTGAAATAGAGAATGTTGTGGTTTGTTGTTTTTTTTATCAGCAGGCCACATTCAATTGGTTGGAGCATTATTGCACAGAGGTGAAGCTTAGATTTCAAAATGGCCGTAAACTGGAGGGAGAGTCTGGTAAATGCAGAGATATTATTCATCAAGGACAAGAGCAAGAAAGCAGACCTGGCTGCGAAACATTACATACACCAATAATGAGAAACAAATGCCTTACTCTGCTACCTAGAAGTCCCAGGGCCTCCTGTAGATCCAAGGCCTAAGTTAACAATATAACATTACCATAAGGGTAATAGCCATATGAGGGTAAAAGACCTAAATTAGAAATGGCAAAGACAGAGTAACTTATGTTCTGCCCAACAACAGGAAGGTCCTCACCGGGATACTATGTCCATAGCCCTTCAGACCAACAAGGGAGATAGTACAGAAGGGACCAACTTCAAAGGATGAGAATTGGTCCAGAAAGTGTAACCTAAACAGAGGACTAATGAACCATCTTCTTTATTCTAGCAGAGACATTTGGGTAGGACTTTGTATTATCCACAGGTTGCTAAAGCTTGCCACCACAGGAAAAGAAAAAAACCAACACAAACAACAATCCATTCCCCTTGGCAGGCATGGCAAGAATTAAGAAGCCAAAGTTGCTACACAGAATATTTAGGTAAGATATCAGGGCAAAAAAACCAAACAAAATCTAATGGCACAGACAGTTTAGCATTGTTAGAAGATGAACAGCCAAGACTGACAGTAATGCAACCTCCGTAAAATCAGACAACTTCTTGCTAATCAGTGGTTTCAAAATCCAGCTCAAGCTTGAGGAGGACACCTGACACTGTCACCTCTATTCAGACGTATGGGGGAAGTATTTCAATCACAAAAATTATTAACGGTTGGTACTACCTATTAGCCAAGCTGCAGAAGGACATTTAATTCCCAATGTGGGTCTGCTGTCACATAAACAGAATTATTTTTACAACTTTGGCCATATCCTATTAGTCAAACCATCAATATATTTAAAGGAAACACACGGAAAACAGCTACATAAATTTCACTGCTCTTTCGGCTGTTTGGAGATATGTAGTTGCTTCAGCTCTATGCAGCACTACCACTTACTTGTACACTGGAAGTTTGCATAAAACTAAAGGAGTCTAAACATACTCTTCAGCTGCAAGCTGTCCAAACAATATCCAGAGCTGTGATTTACACATGAACCTATGAAAAAAAAAAAAAAAAAAAAAAAAAAAAGAATTGTCATAAAAGAGATTTTCCATAAGTAAAAAACAAGAACTATAAATGAAAAGATCTTAAATTAGTCTAATTTTGAAGAGCTACCACATTCATCTCAAAGGCTTTTTGCTTCTTTAATCACCGTGTTGCCCCGGCATTTCTCTTCCAATTTTTTCTTTTATTTAAAAGACACTGACAGGATTTGGAAACTCAAGTTTTAAGTATTTTTTACACACAGCTTTGGGAATATAAAAATAAAACATCCTTAGAGTGTTATTCACATACCCTTTTAGACCTTTTTTTTTGTTTTTCAGGCCGACAAAATGGTCGACAAGGGCACAAGCAATGAGCTAACATGTTCAAAAACACGTGCATTTATCAGGAAAAGGAGCAGAAACCAGAGGTTCTAAAGAAAAAGGGAGCATATGGGCAGAGAGCCAGAAACTCCTCTGAACACATCACTTTAAATTAAAGAAAGAACAGGAAATTAGTTACAATGTCTGCCAAATTTCCACATTTTAGGATTGACCGAACATGTACATAAACCAATCTAACCATCTCCAAAGAAATCCCACCATTTCTCCTAAGTCCAAAGATCTCCTCCCTGGGGCACACAGCTCCAGAACAACACAATAGAAACTCAGTCTAAAACTGTTTTCTCAACCTGGTCAACCTGACTGCTCTTGAGATTTCTTTACTACATCTCCTGCCTCCCTTCCAAGTTTAGCTTCTCCCAGGCAGTTTAAGACTAGTAAGGCACCAGTAATTAACCTATACAGCATCAGTAAATAATTTTAGCCACAATCATAAACTTTTTCCACTTCTTGCCTTCTAAATATTTTTCATGTTCCAAAATGCATCTCATTCTTACTGATTATATTTTCTTTTCCCTTCCTTCTAGCTGAAAAATGGAAAAACCTTCAAGTGGGAGGTGGTGCAATGAGGAGGTTGGTGGAGGGAGGAGGTGAAAAGGAAAGCAAGAAAGCAAAAAAAAAAAAAATCAAAAAAATCAACCAAACAAAAAACAACTAAGACAGAAAAGAAGGAAAAGAGGTACAGATCAGTTTCATGGTTATTAGGATGGGAACATTAACTGGAGGGGAAGGACACCCAAAATCTCAGCAGCTCATTCCAAAGTGAAGTAACTTTTACCAGTTAATGAAAATAGCAGCTAATAAAAACATGTTTAAAAAGCTATTTATATCAAGGGAAAGTTTCAACCAGAAACCATAATGAGTACATTTTTTTATTTAGTACTTTGAAAGCAGAACTGTAGGTCCTTGGCAAAAACCTCAGTCTGTTCCCAACACAATCAATAGCAAAATTTCCACTGACTTTCATGATGTGGATAAAAGGGTCATAGCCCGTGTACTTGACTGAACCTATTGTAAACATGCTTTTAACTTTTGGAAATCCTACTATAGAAAAGGCAACTGATAACACTGCTTAAACTTCAGAAGTTTCCTCTTGTATGAAAGAGCTATTTACCTACCAACATACAGGTTCCAGTTACATAGTCTGCATGTCTCACTTTCAAGCAGCTAGCACACAGAGTAGAGTGCAGGAATGTACAAAAAGACAACAGTTAAACACTGCAGTCTGTTTAGAAAGCATTACAAAATCCCAAACATTAAAACCTTAATATCCATACATGCCACTATAATCACATAATATAAAAACCATGAATATTGCTCTGTTAGCATATAATTCCTTGTTCTGTATGTTATACAAAATCACTAGGAAATTATTATTCAGGTAACTATCTGAAAAAGTCTATAGCAAAGTTTTTTTGTAAATGCAACACTTTGCAAGGAAAACCTGCACTAAAATACAGACTGGTCAAAAGCCATGCCATTTAGAGTGGAATTATCTTTTGTCAGCAGGAGCCAGAGAAATTAAAAAATATATTAGTAAATGCTAAGAGGGGAATGGGGGAGGGGGAAATAAAAGAAAGGAGTGGAAATTTTCAAAGGAAGTTTGTACTACTACAGAGCCAAGAGAAATTCTGGGAGAGACTGTCTAAAGAAGCAAGGTCTTGAAACACCTGAATCATTCTGAAAGTAATTTTAAAAACGCTACTTCTAAAAATTCTTAACAGTAAAACAATGCTGCCACTTCAGTTAAAAATAGCACACCTTGAAAATTTGAAATGAGACCCTTATGAACTGAAAACTATTAAGTTCCTGAAGTGTATATTCATACTGCACACATTATCAGGGAAAACAACAAAAAATGAAAGATTATTAAGTTAGAATATGCTAAGTAAAAGGAGGAAATTGGTTTTGCTCAGTTGTATAGCAAATTCAAATTTGAGAAAGACATTTTTCCATGGTAAACAGGACAAGAGAGACAAGGAAAAGATAAGGAAAATAAAGTTCTTGAAATTCCTTCACTACTTTTGTCTTGAATTTAATTCATAATCATTGTATGTACAAAGCTATTTCTTACTCAGAAGATTATGTTCATTTCCTTATCCCTGCAGGAAGTGTGCTCAGCACAAAGGAATTTCTGCCTCATTTTCCAAATCTAGATCAATACTATTAGCTATTAAATCAATTTCAGCCACTGAAAGAGCTATAAAACAAGTTATGTGAAAACAATTAGTTCTCCTGGACAAACCTGTGCTCCTTCTACAACCAAAAGCATCACACAGAGAGGAAGGATATACCGAGACAGTTTATTTCCTGTTAACCACCATAGGAATTGATTTAATAAAGCCAGTGGTTGCATAAGCAGTTCTTTTTAATATATGCAAGTTTAGAATATAAATTCTCTTTTACGTAAGTTTCCAGCTCTAAGATTAAACATTTCCTTAGGGGAACATCTCAATCCTTTACAACTACATACGTAGGTGAATTAATACCTGCTACCGAAGGCTTATATGAAAACCACACAAATATCTAAGTGATGTAATATTTTCTATTTTATAAACCACACAGCAGCCACACAATTGCATACTTGCTATAGTATCACGACAAGGCAACTTCAACAAGAGACTCAGACTACATCTAGTTATTATAAACTCTGCTTTCATTGAATATGCATAAAACTTACCTATGACAAGTGGCATTGCAGATTTTCTAACTTCGATTGGAAAAAAGTATCATTAACCAGATCAATCCCATGCAGTGCTTCTCATACTTACAGAAGGAAATGAGCACTGAGGCCAAGAACCTTGGAGTACCCAGGGGCAAGCCTGGCTCAGCTGATTTCCTTTACTACCTGATAACAATTAAGTTAGTTCCCTTTCTTTGTGGCACATGCATTCCTTTCTATCAAAAATAATAAAATCCTTTCCCCAAGGAATTATTGCATCAGGACCCAAAGTACAACTGAAAGGAGAATTTTTCAACATGACTTCAAACACTGAGTTTTTAGACAACAAATTTTGGAAATAAAGTCAACTATTTAGGAGAAATTTGCCATAACCTTTGCTAGGGATACTAATGTTACAGAAACACAGAATGAGTAAAATGTGGGGTTTTTTTATTTGGTTTAGACATTATTGGCAATGACATACACACATGTTATTACTTGTAGTCACTGGCAGCATAGTGTCCTTACTGTATGTAATTTTTAGAGCTGGACAGAAACCAGCCAGTAGTATTCTTGTCAAACTTCCTCTTGCTCCAACCTACTCCACAAGCTACAGAGCATTATTTTTACCACCATGTAAACAGCAAGTGTATGTGAAAATCCTCTCTCTGAAATACTCTCTTGGAAAAATCTTATTTAGAATTTATCATAGGAAAATACAATAAGTTTTTCTTATGTGAAAATAAGAAAGCAGGTTAAATCAAAATGACTCTATTTCCAGATCGCTTGGTACAGTTTCAGTCACAAACTTCCTTATTTTCTTTCTCCTTTTTAAAATATTAACACCTTAAAATGGGCAAACCTTCCTGGTTAGTAATTTCCAGTTCCCTTTATTAACCCTTAAGTTATTTCAGGTTAGTTTTTAAAAATGGAATTTCCTTGTGATGTTGGTCTGATAGGAGAGCAAACGTAGACTCAGTGGCTGAAATAGTTACTCATTCTTGCTTTTAGGTTGAAATTCTTAGCCTAGGAACTAGCACATGAAGATCTGTGACAGACCCTCTTAAGAGCAAATTTGGTTCTTCATGATTCTTTATTCTGGTAGTTTTCATTCCCTAGGCATGGAAAAACCCTTGCTAAACTAATAGCATCATATTTAGGAGGAAACCTTAACTATGAGGCATACAGAAGATCAGAGATGCAATTGTGTAAAATTTCTCAACACAGTACAACACAAGCAGTTATTAGTAGAACAGGTTTAAACAAAACTCTTAAGAAAAACATTTTGGCAACCACTAAACAATCAGACAAGAGTTCAAAGATGCTGTAATTAGAAGCTATTATTGTAATTGCATGATTAGCACTAAATAATTATGCAGAAAAGTCTTTCAATGTTTTTTCATAAAGCCATAATTTTTTATGAGGTTACAACACTTTTTTAACAATACATTCCGTGTTGCTTCAAGAAGACTAAGTCAGTCCCACACATATGTTGGAAACCTGTAATACATTCTCCTTTTCCTAGACTGATCCCATCTTTCTGCCACAGAACCGGGGCTGGAGGAACTTTGGACAACTGCAGCTTGGGGTGTTTTTAAGATTAAAATTTTTAAGATGGAAGTCTAGAGCTTTAGTTTTTTGAAAACAACTTGGGCTCAACCACCTGCATTGGTCAGTGGGAAAACAGCTGGGGGCAGTGAGCGGGGAGCGGAAGACAGTTTTCTTTTCATCAGAGCATGGGGGAGGAGAGAGGATCCAAATTACAGCTTGAGACTCTGGGGCAGAGAGAGATGGAATAAAACTTATGAAGGGCTTGGGATGGGATGGGTGGGGTGGGATCAAGTGACAAAGGCACAGCATTGTCTTAAGCTGTACAAATGTATCACCTCATCAAGGCTGTCATTCCACCCAAACAGATCATGGTTAACATGACTCAACTTTGTTTAGAGAATATTGACTGGGGAGAAAAATGTTAGGGAAGATGATTTAGAAGTCAGGGAATGGATAGCTCTGGAGTACACAGAGGGTTTTGGGACAGCAAGGCTGGGAGATGTGGAGCTTAAGGGACAGGGACTTGCTAGTGCAGAAGAGTTACTTGGAGCAAGTGCAGCCGATGCAGAACTGGTACCCATTCCTAGTTTTGGTTTTTCAGGTTGTTGTTTTGGGTTTTTTTCTCTATGGAAACTTATTATGTTTTTGGTTTATACTGGCTTTTAGCCTTCTTCACAGCAGGAACAGCCTGCCCCCAGCTCTCAGCCACTGAAATTCTCAATGCCTTTTTCTGCTAATAAAAATATTTCCTTCCATGCATGTAAGAGCATGGCCAAGTGGCCACTTAACTAACTCCAGGAATAAAACAGTAAAAACTTTTCTTAGTCCCTAACTAAAAGGTAAGACTCTTTTTCCAGCTTTTTAACTCTTTTCTTAATCACACCAAATTTACTGGGTGATTTTAGAGGCACAGACATCAGAACTAGACTTAATTTCACCATGAAGTCCCAACTGACATCATATGCAGTGATAACACTACATCTCTGATTTAGAATGTGGATCCACAAACCAAAGCAATTTTTGGGAAAATAAGAACTTGTGGAATATATACATTTGCACCCAGTTGTAAGTTTTATTTGCTATGTATTATTGCCATTTATCCCTGATTTTAAGTTATTGAGAGGACAGCTGTAAACAACTATGTGTCCTTGATTCCAGCCTATAAACATTAGTGGAGATTGCAGGCAATATTTACCCAACATTTATTCTAGCACAAACCTGCAAGATCTACGTTCGTAAGTTTGTCTTGCTGCTGTTTGAGCTGCTAATGTTGATACTTAAAGCACTGAAAAGTTCTGGTTTGTTTTGGGGGTTTTTTTTGCATGTTACTGCTGTAACAGTTCTCATCTCATGTCATCCTGTTCTCACCCACCACAACAATTACAGTCGGTAAGTGTGCGCTTGTTAGCTGATTTAAATTTAAACATTTCATGCCAAACCCAACATCAAATGAAATCACTGGCAAAACCCCTGCAGATTCACTGGGAATGAGACCAACTTGGAGGAGAAAGGTTCCCGGGAGAGGCATGCATCACTGTTTCTCACATCCTGCTGAGTTTGTGAGAACCAAGATAAGATACTAACTATTTGAAGGCCCTTCTACTTGTGTTTCATGTGACACACCACTTCTCTCTTGTTTTGCAGTAAGGAAAGTTTTTTACTATCTGCAAGGACCAAACCAAAGAGGCTGGATGAGTCACTGGAGATAGTTTTGGGCCAGCTCAGGCTTGCAGACTGCCAGTGTCAGGGAAGGTTCACCCGATTGTCCCCTTCCTGCTGCATGGCCAGTCCCAAAATAACGTGGCAGTGCTAAACATAGTGCCGCCCTGCTTTCTTAATAAACGACAATGCCTGCTGTGTGTACAAGCCACCACATTTGTCAAGACAAGCACATCAATATGAGATGTCATATTAGCCCAGACAAAGCGATTGAACCAGATAGCTTTGTCAAACACCAAGCAGATGAGCTCATTCAGAGTGACAAAGCAAGACATTTAAAAGTTGAACCTACCAACTGAGTCTTAACTCATTCCATCCTCTCCTGCTTTGGAAGGGTCTCAAACCAGTAAGCAAGCTCCTGTAACTGATACAATAAATTCTTTCTTAATCTGCAGTAACAATATTCCTGTCACTTCAAAGCCCTCTGCTGCACTTTTCAAAATTTCTGTAATAGGTGTTTGTATGTTTCAGATTATACATATAGATCTATATACCTTAGTGGATAGGTACTACTCATAATGACATATGTACAGAGGGTATAATTACCAGGCAAAATTAAAAAGCATAACTGATTGCCAGACAGCCAAGATACTCATTATGCCTTGATTACTTTTCTGTTACTTACACATAAGGAACTTTACTCTAAATTATAAGGCAAAGGATAAAGATGCTGTAGTAATGGGTCTCAACGCATAATCTGTATACATTTTTTCATGACTTTAGGCAAATTTTTCCATTTCACATCTGAAATTGAATCATAGTTGCCATATGTATTATGGTAAATGTGAGATAATGATACTAGAAAAAAACTAGAAACTGGTTCACAAGATTACTTTGTTGATGAGAAATTATCTTGATTTCTTTGGTATTCCTCATGCATGGTTGTGTGTGTGGGCTTCATCATCTTACATATGGTGGAGACAGAAGTTCTGGGGGTGGGAGTATCAACAGAAATATTTTCCTTAAAATGTGTTTTCCCCTCAGAAAGATTTATGATCACCAAACTTCCTTAAAACAAGACAGTTTTATTGGTGTGTGGGAGTGAAACTGGTAGTTAAGACTTCTGCCACACCACTGGCAGTGTCCCTGTTGAGGTGCAGCACGCACACGAGACCCCACATTATGTGAGAAAATTCAGTTCAGCTTTGCACCACAGAGGTCTGACTGAATCACGTCCTTTAGGGGAAGAAGGAGCCTTCAGGGAACTAGCAAAGGCCAGGCATTTCTCTTTTGCCAGGGAACTGTAAGTTCAGTTTTTCTTTCAAAGTTAGAGCCCAGTGGAGGACTAAGGAAGGATTCCCTGACAGAGCAGCTGCTCCGCTCGCAGTGCCAGGCTGTTCAGTCCCACAGAGCTCCTCTGAGCTGGGAGCCACATGCTCCCCTCTCCTCTGCCAGCCCCCACCATGACCAGAGCTGAGAAAATACACTGGGAAACTGAGCATGATTGCAGAAAGGGGGTAAGAAGGCTGGAGAGTTGATACTATCCTCTCTCAGGACTCCACTTTTAATATACCCTAATGGGATCTTCCTCCCCTCAAAAGGGAGAGATAATGAAACCCAGGAAGATTTACATTCAGCCTTTCCAGAGGAGTCTGAATACACTTTAAAATATTCAGGAACAATTCAAATGCAAATATGGTACTGTATTATTCATATTCTGCAGCATTTTACCTTAATGGTCTGATTGGAAGATCTTTTCCAGTTTGTTTTCTGGGAGCGTAATAAACCAGGATTTTCAAACAACTGCCCAATATATGAGGTGCTATATTTTCTTTAAAAGCAAACAGAGTTACGAAGCCAAGGGCAAATTCAGTGGTTTCTTATATAAAATCCCTTTTCACTTCCTGAACATTGCCTGTAGCTTTGCTAATTTATTGCCATGAAAATATTGTTACAACTTAATGCACTAGTACTTTTTGTCAATAGGCAGCTTTCCCCAAGGCATGTTTGAGAACGCTCTGCTAATCAGAGTTGATGCAGTTATTCCAAAGCAGCCAGGTCTTTAGAAAAAGGTTGATGTTTAATTCTAGTATGGGTGAATGTTGACATTTCTTCAAAGCACAATATTTTTAATTCACTGAATTCACTTCTATAGATACCTAAAACGCTGACTACATTATCCAGCCCCAGACTCAGCTCGAACCAGTGTGTTTCAAAGAAATACTGCTGGCATATTTACCTCTTAACATTTAACTTATGTGAAATACTCCTCATTTTGTAGTGGCAAGGATTAAACCAAGATTTAATCAGAACCACAAATCTGTGCTATATCATCAGCACAGCACTTGAAAAAATGTGGTTGGGTGTTTAAGCAGATACTTGGATCTGACTTCTTCCTTTTCTACATCTGCTTGAACTCTTGAGATTATGACCTCAAATGCAGCTGAATTTTTAGTATTTGTTTTCAAGCATGCTAATAATTATGAATGGCACAGTGAATGACAATGAGGTCACGAACACATACATATTTCACACTACAGTTTTATTCTCTAATACTGAAAACTACATGAGGGTAACTTTACTGAGGCTAAGCAAATCATCTTAATTGATGGGGGAGCTTTTAATCTATGTATGTTTTCAGTGATTTTTAATGTATTTGCAATTCTGCAGATGAAAAATTGAATAAAGTTCCTCAAGAAACAGGTCAGGTCATTTATTTAAATAAGAAATAGTAATGAAATTCCAGTAAACTATTAAATGTCACTTAATCTATATTCAAGATAAATAGAATACTTCATTTCTCTTGGCATGTTCCACAATAAGGCACCCAACCAGTCTTTATATTGACAACATTGGTGGCCTTCTGCTTTCC
>NW_009953649.1:3068378-3072402 GCF_000747805.2 Chaetura pelagica
TTCCCTACCACAGTGACATTTAGTGACATTATTCCTGTTCAAACCTAGCATGGACATAACCCATCTGTCAAAGTCAGAAGTGTCTCGGTATGGAAGTAAAGGCTCCACTTCCTCTGATCAGGCTGGTTCAGGTCAGTGCTGCACTTCCCTTTGTTCATCTTCATTGAAACTCGGGGTGGTGGGAGGGCCCTGCTCATTGTGGTTTCCTTCCGCCATCAGACCCATCCACCAAAATTTCTACACAGGAAAACAGTATTAATACTACTCCTAATTTTGTAATTAAGGGCAGAACTGACACAATCAAGGAGAACTTTTTAAAAGCAGGTAGATGTTTTGAGATGACACAGATGTTCCACTTGACTCAGAGGTACCATGGGTTCTTGTTTGAAGGGCATTTAAGTCCACCACCTTCACAAGAAGTTTCTTACACACATGCGACTTCTAAGGCTATTAGCCAGCAACAGCAGGCATGAAGCTAAAACAGAAGGCTTTGACATGGAATAAAACCTGACTTCTGTAGAGTTCTTCCCAGTTACAGTTATATTCCTTGGTTTATACCTGAAAAATATAGAAGATGCAATTTGAGTATGTAAGGCCTTGTTCGAGTTTTTCATGGAAATAATCAGGATGGCTTGTGATAATTATCCATATTTAAAGTCACCCAACACACATGGCTTCAATTCAAAGTTTATATGTTTTTAAGAGATTTATATTGAGCTCTGCTAAGTACCTGTTAGTCATTTCTGCTGACTGTAATAAAACTAAGTTAAACTAAATTTAACCATGCCAATACATTTCTATCCTTGTCACTCTGTTGTTTCACCCTTCATCTGAAAATCCAGCAGCAACAATGGAAGGACAAAGCAAAAGGATGCTTTTAACATCTCCACATCCAATGTTCATTTTTTATCTTTTGACATGTCTACAGCACAGGCAGCTCACAAAAGGCTACAAACAAGGCGGAAGCAACAGTTCCAGTTCTCAGGGATGTTTTTATACAAAACTCCAAAATTGTCTGAAAAATATATAAAGTATTCTTCAGGAAACAAGTAATACATACATACACGAACAAGCATCCTTCTCCATTCATAGGTACTACTTTCCATTCACAGATACTGAGAGGAAAAGATGATGGCATTCCCTGTGTGAGCCGTGGACGGAAGTAGGAGACTACTTAGCAGCTCAGCAGCACCAGAAATGCAAATAGATGTCAAACAGGTCAGTGTCTAGTGCCCTGCTCCAGAATATCCATGTGGCCACCTGTAGATGGATGTGAAATAAACAAAATACTTGACAAAAACCTCAAGCTGATTCTTTAATCCTGTGCACAGCAGAGAATACATCAAGTTTCTTCTGACATGCAGAAGTCTGTACACTGCGTATTCTACATAAAAACTATAATACAGGTTGCTTAAATTGTATTCACAGTTTTCTAAAGTTTTCTTGGGTTGTTGTTTTGTTTTGATTTTTTATGGGTTTTTTGTTTGTTTGTTTGTTTTAAAGAGACAGTGTCATAATATGGCTTTCTCCCAAATAAAAACATACAGTATTTCATTTCCCTTGCTCTTAACAGCATCCAATGAATAACATACAGTGACGTGATCTTTTGCTATTCCCTTTAAGCCGTTTTGGGGATGGATTGCTACAGTGGGTGGCATTCAGAGTAACATGTTGAGCAACATACACTCAAATCTTGCCAGGTTTATGGTTTCTTACAACACGCTATGATGTGAAGTGATTCACACTAAGGAGATGGGGAAAATTCTTCTATTACTGTAAAAAAAAATGATGCTATATGTATTTATCATCCAGTGCATTGGCACCACAGGCTGAAATAAAACTAGGAAAGTAGGCTCAGTTGCTCTATTTCAAAATACCACATTTAGATTTAAAGCAATTAAAGCTGAGTGATGCTTTCTGTGTAAAATGAGCTTGCCCTGACAGTTAATCCACCCTATTATCAGACCCATCAAATTAAAATAAGGTGAGCTAAAGAAGAAATCACTGCCAAATATTTGAATTTCCTTGATGTCATATACTGGCATCTTAGGTATTTTACAGTTCTTATGGAGGAGATACAGAAGAGAGAAGGTGAAGGACCCACTTGGTAAGACGGAATTGGTGACTATGAACACACACAAAGTTGAAGAGAAGAAGTGAAATGTAGATATGGATGTGGGTAATGTTCTGCAGCTATACTCATTAGCCAAAGCTTTCATAGAAGTTATTTTATATAAGACATATAACAATAATTTCAAAGGAGTATCAGTCCAATGATGTTTCACTTCAAAGGGAGGAGAAAAAAAAACCTCTGAAATGATAAAAGTACTTTTTGGAAGATGCTCTACTTAGACTAGATGTTCATTAATGTTTTATTAGATTTGGTGATTGCCCTATCAGATCTAAGACACTTTCTCTGACAATGTCATCAGCTGGATGTTTCAGGAAAAGAGAAAACATAAATATCTCGAAACAGTTAACTGTGCTGTACCAGAGAAGTGACTAGTGGCCGTCTATCACCAACTGGAGTCCTGAAATTTACTGCCTATCAGTCTTACTATCTACATCTCCATATTATCCAAGTCGGATTTTACTCATTATCCACACATCCAGGTTCCCTGCAGCAGATAATGAATTCCCAAATTTAATTCCACACATTTCTGGCAGCTCAGACCTGTAGACTTCCCTGTCACCTTGCTTTCATACCTTCATAACCTCTTCAGAGGTAAATATTATCCACAAGTTGAAGGTCAACTGTAATTGCTCAGTCTTTCCAAAAAGTCAGACTTCAAATCATTAAAGAAAATACAGGCATCTTTGCTCATCAAACAACTTTGAAGCACTTCATTCTGAACTCTGAAGCAACCAGGCATTATAACACCTTGTTTTCTTTCACAATTCCTTTCCTCTTTCATTGTATCATCCATTTAATTCTGTATTTTAATTTATTCTGCATATGATGTTTTCAGCAAGAACCTACAGAAGGCTTATACAAAACAATTTCTATCTTTCAAATCACATTAATCTTACATTTTAACGTTTCAAAAGTCAAGAACTAGGTAAATATTTGAGTTTCATCAAACTCGAATGTACTTTTCTGAGACCTGAAGTTTTCTGGTCTTTAAGCAGACCGTGTGTCCTGGATATAGACCAAGCTGCGCTGATTAATAGTTCCAGCGTTTACCAGGCACTACCATCCTCCAGTAAATAAACTCGGGCAACAGAAAGAGTTGTTCCTCCAGCCAGGTTACCAGTTGCTTCATCAGCCTTTTCACCAACTGACACTAATGTATTGCCTTCAACAACAGATGAGAGAGAAGCCATCACTCTCCAACACAATTGAAACGTTTCGCAGAAAAGGAAAAAACACAAAACCAAACAAAACCCCAAACCATTCAGATCATCCTGTCAATTTCTGTCTTCACACCCCAATCAGACTGGACTAAAAGAACAGGTTAATGCCAAAAAAACCCCAAACAATACCAAACCAAAACAAAAAACCCAGGCGAAACCAAACCAAAACACAGCATAACACCGCACCACCCGGTAAGTCCACATCAGGCCAACAAGCGTTGATGGATCTGACCTACTCTGGCCCCACTTCACACCTGGCTGGTGCAAAGTCCTGCCTGTATTTCCATCCAGAAATGCCACAAGCACAGCCGAGACGCCAAGCCCGAGTGCACGGCAGAGGCGGGACCCCAACTCATCTCTTGGTCGATGCCACCACGTTTCCCTCTGAAAACGCCACAAGCACAGCTGAAACACTGAGCACCCGAGCATGGCAGAGGTGGAACCAGGCTCTGCCAGACCCCTCACCTCCAGGGGGATGCCCCCCAACCCTCGCCCGTGGGAGCACTCGTCCCACTGCCACCACAGCCGCAGCGCACCTGGGACCACAGCCCCTCTTACCTTGTTGGAGTAGGGGGGCTTGCTCAGGTTGATGCCGTCGCGGATGAGCTTGTCCCGGATCATGATCTTCAGCTTCAGCCGCGGGTAGGCCACCAGCCCCCCGGCCCCGGCC
>NW_009953649.1:3072457-3073341 GCF_000747805.2 Chaetura pelagica
CCGTCTCCTTCAGCCGCCGCACGGCTTCGTGGATCCGGCGCCGGTGCTGGGGCACGGCCACGCCGATGGCATCCAGGTCCGGGTCCCCGATCTGTTTGCAGACCTCCAGGTCGTCGTAACCATTGTCGACGAAGGACTCGGCGTACTGGGAGAGCTGCAGGGTCTTCAGCCACTCGTAGACTATGTTGGTGCACATAGTGACTCCAAAATAATAAGGGCTGCAACTTTCAGCACCGCAGCCAGCCTCCCCCTTTCCACTCCTCGCCGAAGGAAACAAAAACACAAAACAAACACTGCGATGCAACTAAAAGGACTCAAAATCAAGGTCAAGATATCAACATCCACCAGGAAAAAAAAATAAAATAAAAATAAAAATAATCCTGAAAGGAGATCAGTAGGACATGGCAAGCACTGCTGAACGAAACCCTGCTGTTTATTCCTCTTCCTGATTTCCTACCGCCAAGTACCGCCGCTTTCTGCCACCGGGGAAGGGAGGCTCGGACTAGAGAGAAGCAAAACGTAAGGGTGCATCCCTTACAATCCCAAGACGCTGCTGCACAGCATCCACCCACTTTCTCTGGAAGTAATTCGTAGTCGCTGCCTGTTTGTTTGTTTTTTCTCCCCCCTCTTCCTTTCAGTATTAGTTTCTGTTTCTGTCTCACCTTCCTGCGCTCCGCGGCGTGATGGATCCGTTCGCTATGTGTAGCTGCTTCGGTACAGGCTCATGCTGGCGGAAAACCGAGCGGGGGCTCCGCGCCCGGCGCAGGCAGGGGTGCAGCGGGCAGTGCCCTCCCTCCCCGTGCTCCGCCCGGCAGCGGGGCCGCGCGGCGGCTGCTTTCCTTTGAAACCGGTCCTTTCGGATGAGGAGGAAAAAAAGAAGGGGG
>NW_009953649.1:3074500-3082792 GCF_000747805.2 Chaetura pelagica
CTGCCGGCCCCGCTCCCCCCGCCGGCCCCGCGGGGACCCCGCTGCCGTTTGAACTTAAACCGGGTTGAAACTTGATGGCTTAGGAAAACCACTCACCCTCAGCCCACCCTTCAGCCTGTTTCGGGCTGGCCCTGCCTGCCGGGTCCCCTCAGAGAGCTGCACGGAGCAGGTGTGCCGGAGGAGGAACGTCCCCCCTTTTCTGTGTTTGTCGGGGTTTATTCGTAAGAAGGTTCCCAGGTGAACTTTTTTTTTTAGCAGATGGACCCATATTTGTCAGTACTTCACAGTAGATCCCCACAGGGTTATGTAGCATAGCAGCTACATTGTGTGAAAAGCAATGTGCTGCAAGGTGTTTTGAGAAGGTCGGATACAAGTGGTTATAATGCAGCCTTTGACTATGAAGCCTAGAGATCAGACAGGGAGAAAAGGAGGGAAAGCATTTTATTCCATTTAAAATCTGCTTCCGTCCCTATCTTCCTGTCTTTCCAGGCCACATAGTATTTCAAATCCTCTTCTCAGGACAGAGATGGAGATTGAAGCATCAATTATCTTCTCTTCAGACCTGGTGAAAGACTGACAATGCCAAGACAAATTACCAAGAAGGTTCTGTGAACTGAAGCTGCAACTGATGGTAAGAGACAGGAAAACCTGACTGGTACAGCCCACATTAGTTTGGCTTGTTGACAGTACATACAGAATTATATAATTTTTATGTGTGCATTTTAAAAGAGTTCTGGAAGGCTTTTAAGGTAAAAAGGAAGGATCTGAGCTTTTGAAGAGCCAGCAGCAGCAGAAGAGGTACATCTCCACAGGAGCACGGAGTTTGGCAGCACAACGTTGCACAACATTGTGAAACTCTTCCTGCTTCTGTTTGGCATTTTAATTTCACAAAATTAGTTCAACTGGTGGCAAATACAGCAGAGTTTTGCGTGACTTTGAAATACAAAAATAAACAACAACTAAAAATAAAATGTTATGTCTACCTTTAAAAAAATACAATCAGCAGTCTGGGCAGCCAAAGACCAGTTCACTTCTCCTCAGCAGATAATAAGGGTGGGAAGATGCATCAGAAGCCACATGGACTATACCGGGTTGCTATGTTGCCACTGCTATGTAACTGCACACATATGGAGACCATGTATGGAAGTGTTGGCTGTGAAGTTGCCAGCAGAGTTTGTACATGTAAGCATTTTGGTAATGGAAGGTAAGGACCAGATTTTTGCATTTAAGGGTAGCTTCCAGCAAAATGGATAGAAGTTATTTCTAACTTGTATTCAGAAGAATCAAGGCCAGATGAGATGCATGGCAGAAAGAAAAACCCCTGTTTTTCCTGGGTGATTTTTTCTGCTCCTTAAGCTTTGCAGGCCCACTATGAGAAAAAACTGAGATGCCTGGCAGGTTTCACAATGTCAGGCTATATTATTCCCCCAGTACCAGCTTGTGACAACGTAATAAAACACAAATGTGATTAATATTACCTAAAAGGACATAGCACAACAATGTCAGTTTCACTTAGCAAATGTAAAGGATATTTTGATGTTTTGAACCATACACTGATGTAGTTGGTGGTTGAAACAAAGCTAGACAAGAACATAAATATTTAGAAGAGTAATCCCATAGTGGATGAATGAGAGGAAGACTGAAATGAAGTTGTTCAGATAGAAAAGGAAACTCAGAGTCACACACAGAGTGAGGGAGTACTATGTGCTGTGGTGGATGGGTGCAAGCTAATACTTCTCTACTTTTCTGAAACAACAGAAGCAGATTCTCAAATACACTTTTAGGTTTTCCACTAGGACACAAGTAGAGTAAGCCACTAGAATGAATAGAACTGCTTGTACACAGTGGCAAATATTTGCAGAACCAGGCTATAAGTTCAGGTAAATACAGCTATTTATACTTCTGTGTAAAATGTTGCAATTATTTGACTGTACCTGGAGTACAGAATCACAGAGTACATTGACAAAGTTCCACAGAAAGTAATGATGACGGTGAGAGAAGGTTCAAAAATACCCTGTGTCTTATCTAAAGTGTTAATCATAATGAATGTATAACAAACTCAGCATCTAAAGGAAGACTTGTTCATGTAAACTGCAGAGAAATGTTTGTGTATAAAACTTAGAAGTTTAGTGCACATCATGTCAACTCCAGTAAGCTGTCCTAACTCTAATGAATAGTACTGACTGTTAAGTATAATGGAGGCTGACTTGTCCTCATTAAAAAAAAACAAACAACAACATTATTTTAATTCTTCTTTTGGAGAAGAACAGGGAAATTTATATTGGAAATGACCCCTGGGGGTCAGCCGTTCCTATACCCTGCTCAATGCAGGGCTGATAGCAAACTTGGATCAGGCTGCAGCTGACTTTTCAAAATTTGCAGGGATGGAGATTCCTCAGCTTCTTTGGGTGGTCTCTTCCAGCAATGTTCCACTCTCACCATGAAGAATTTCTTCCTCTGTCTAGTCAAACCAGTTGCTACCTTTGTCTCATGGTCTTTCACTGAGCACTTCTAAGAGGGGTTTGGCTCTGTCTCTATAGCTTTCCCCATATATAGTGAAAGACTACCTTTTGGTTCCCTTTGCCTTCTCATCTCTAGGCCAAACAAACTAAATTCTCCTAGCCTCTCCTAATATTTTGTTAGCAGACAGAAACTTGAAAAGATGATGTTTGAGGGGTATGAAGGTTTATTTAAGAAAAACCTCTATCAGGAAAAAAACAACAACAACAACAAGTAAACAAACAAAACGAAGGACACTAATGAGAACATTGCAATAAGGAATTTAAATGAAAATTAAGTGTAAAAATATAATTGTTTTTTTAAAAAAACACTCGGTACTTTATATAAACAAAGCAATGTTTTAATTTTAAAGGGAACTTTAAAATATACAAAACCATGACCCCCTACCCTAAATTGACTCGCTGTATTTAGGTTTGTAATATTTTAATGCTCACTGAGACTATCTAACTGGGAGTGTAGAAGATGTAGCTGATTTAACATTTGTTTATTCTCTGTCATGAAGAGAAAATTATTTTGGATTTGAGTGCATTTGAAAAAGAGCAGCTACTTTGTTTACTGTGGTGCTCCTTTCCCATTAAAAATTTACAGGCATTTATTTGAGATCAAGATAGAAGATCACTTTCTAAATGCAACAGAGAAACAAATTGAATAGAAATGGGAATAAATATCCAAACCAAGGCTGCTGTTTTCCTCAGAGCAAGTTTTATAACCAGAATTCAGTCTAAAAATGTAGCCTTTTTTTCCTCAGGAACAGAAGGAGAGGGTATAAGTGCTAAACATCTTTCATGGAGCAGCCAATTCGCTATCCACCAGTCAGCCTCTAACAGATATTTTTGTATGTCAGTCTCAATGAGAAGCTAAAGCTGACGTGCACAAGTACTAGCTTCTTGGCCTTTTATGGCAAAGACTCTATCCTGAAAGAAAACAAAATTATCCTAAAACAAACAAGAAATTTACATTTTATCCCTAGAAATATATTGTGACTGCTGCTTTACCAAATGCTGGCAGACATGTTTTTCATAAAGAAATTGTTGCCTACAGTAATTCAGGGTGGGCTTGCCTTTGCAAATTTAAAACACTGACCAACTCTCATTACTGTTGGCTTTGGGCCAGAAGATAGTGGCAATATGGTCTGCAAACCATTAAATTTTACCTGTACTCAAAACACTGCTTCACACAGAATGCTCTTTAAATTAACTATTTATTGCAGATAAACATAAGAAGAAATTCTACATTTTTACTAGTAGTCATGTTTTTGCTACTACTTAAGTTGTGGAAGTCCCTAGAAGTACCAACTGAGTATCAGGACAGTGGATGAAAAACTCATGAATATTTACATCCTCACAAGTTACAATCTAGCGTGTCCATGAAATACTGTCTTGGAATCATAATGAAGAAAAAGCTGAAAGCTTTGCTCACTTGGACATTTACTCTGAGCTGCTGTCTCCTTTATTCTATGAACTTCCACATACTTCTCTGAATCAAGAAGAGCTGCTTCATCAGACAGAAGCGCAAACCATGAAACAACAATCTTTATGCAGCTTTCAAGTTGCTGGTCTGTTGTTGTTATTTTCTAATAAGAAATTGAATATAGAGCATGCAGTGACTGCCTAATAAAATTCAACTCACTTACAGTCAAGCACAGTCATATGTCTTAAACATTGTGAAAATCTGCAAACATCAGGCACCAGGCTTCCAGGACACCAAAGCATTTTGTGAAGGGAAAAAAAGAGAGGGCTGGAGGGCAGGGATTTAATAAAATGGGCAAAAATGGATCCGTAATTTCGAAGTAGCCTGTGCAGCTTGCCCTAAAAATAGTGACACTACCTTCCATTACAGGTTGTAATTACTGTGGGGCAGAAAAGTGTATGTCCAAGGAGGGGGGAACCTTTCAACCTTTCAGAAATTCTCCTCTCCATTCCAAAAGGGCCCTCCAATGTCCTAGGACTGCAAGGCAGTATCTTGACCCCAGGGAAAATTAGGTCGAAACCCTCATCATTCTGTTCGGAACAGCTGAGGCTTCTGTGCATTCCTGGAGTAGTGTGAGCCATGTGTTTTACAGAGCTACTGGAAAAGCTGTTATACAACAACCAAGTCCTAGTTCCTCCCGTGTTTGTTTTTAATCTGCCTCTCTTCAGAGGCATATAGGTAAAGGCCCAGATTTTTAAGTTATTTAGGGGAAGATAGACAGAAAGTAATGGCATTTTCAAAACTACTCAATACTCAGACTCTCTTAAGTACATAGGCATTAAAACTGTGCTGTTAAACTCTTTTCTATTACACAGCCACGGGTAGGGACTCGCTGTTCTTATTACTTGCTGGCATATGATTAGTTCCCTTATTCTATGGGCTCTTTCTCTAACTGCTCTGTTCGTCTATCCTTCCTCTGTGTCTATTATCCCAACCAATTTCCTGCAGCTCTACCTGCCCCATGGACTGTGTTTTTGATCATCTCCTGTTTCCAGAATTCCTGCCCTTTTCCTTCACAACTTCTCTACTGAATGGCTTTTTTGTTAACACTCTTCACTTTCAGTTATTTTCTCACTCTCTTACTATGTCCAGATCTGAATCATTCCCCCTGCCTCTATCCAACAAAAATAGTTAAGTTGGAAAGTTCCCTTGTAATGTTTTTTCCCCTCTTCTTATACTTATTTTTTTGGTTAGGCACCTGCTACCTAGACAGGATATTGGGCTAGAGGGACTTCATGTCTGATTCAGCATGGCCATTGCTATGTATGTTTTTTGTGAAAGATCAAAGCACAATCCTAGCTTTCCCTCCTGAGCTCAGCTACTGTAGATGGTACAAACACACAGGGCTTCCTGAACAGCACTTGAGACACAAGGAATGAATGCAGGAGCTAGGCAAGGTAGAAATCAACAAGACTAAAGCATTGAATACTTACTTTATTTCTTGAGAGTCATCATACGTTAAGTGCTTCCTTGCAGGAAGAAGTCAAGATTAGTATCCAGGTGGCTATCAGGTGAAAATTCATGGAGCCAAGAAGAGCTGCGTGGTAGCAGTCCTTTCCTCTTTTGGGGCTTAGTCTAACACGTCAGCAGGACCTATAGTCCTAGAGGAAGAGAAGGAACCAGGTAGCATGAAAGGGTACCTCATGGTCCAAATAAATGACACTCTCTGAAGCATCTAAGGATTTTCTCCTGGCTGTGAACTAAGGAGTCTTAGTGCTGAGGCTCTGAAGAACCTCCACCAAGAAATTAGAAAGCTCCCATCATGCCATTTCAAAACAAAGAGAGGATAAAGTGTTTGGATCTATGCAAAAGCTTCTCTCCAAATAATCAATATTTGGAAGAATCAAATATTTCCCTGAATTCCCCTCAGACAGCCCCATTCTGGATGACTAATGAGAAATTAATCACCCTGTCAGAACAAACACTGTGAGACCTTTTAGTCACGCTCTCCCCTTTCTCTGTAATAGATTTTTGTCAGTCATTCAACTAGCTCTCCCAAAAGACAGCCCTGCATCCCAGATACTGCCTTTTTCGTGGTCTTTTTTTTCCAGCTAGGACTCGTTCCACCATCCCTGGGCACATCAGGAGTCAATCACGTGTCACAGGAGCCCGACCCGCGGTGCCTGCTTTGTGGCCCTGCCACACCCACTCTTCATTAAGTCAGTGTTGATTCCAGCCTTCCTGCAGCTGATGCCCAGTGTCTTCCTAACACAGGCAGACATGGCTGGTGTATCTGTGGGGTTTTAAACTGTTTAGATGGATAAATACAAGACTAACAGATTGTTATAATATTGTGGGATTAATATACAAACATTCTCAAAATCATGTGAATTTGTTTACTCCACACATATTTCTGCTAAAGTTGGTATAACGGGGTAATTAGAAATGCAAGGAAGAAAAAGCCGTAAGTAACTTTTTTTCTGTCCTACTGAGACAATTTTTCCTTGTTATAAGAATCATGGTGGCTAAAAGAACCCAGAGTTTTACCATAGATACAAACTTGTGATGATAGGTTTTATCTCCAGAGAGCACATCTCATTTTTTATTTTTGATATATTATATTTTAATTCTTTTTTTCAACAACCAGTAGCTCAACAGAAGTTTTTGTCTTTATATCATTGAATCTTCATTTCTCTGTAGCATGCATGCAGTATCCATTCATATAAAACCACTTTCATTTAAGTGAACCCTCATCCATCTTCGATTATCAGCTTATATTTGAAGTGAAACTGGGAAGACTGCTAAAGGGTACAGACCTTGGCTGCAGAAAGATAGAGATCTGTGGGTTAATCTCTGCACCTCTGGTGGGAAAAGACAGGAGAAAGATGAGTTATAAAGCAAATAACTCTCAGATTTAAAAAATACTGTATGTACAGATGGCTGCTGCTTGTTAACCCTGGAAATGTTAGTAGAGGGATGAAATAAATGTTTTTTTCACTTCCATTCTGCTGCAGGCTTTCATGTCTCACCCACTTCAGCTGAGTACACAATGTAGGAGTGGAATGCTGTGTAAGTGAAAAGAGGCTGCATATGTAAGATGATCCAAGCTGTGACACCAACTCTCATCTAGGTGCGGGTCAAACCTAGTCTAGAAATGGCCTCACAACAACTTGGCATTTGTCAACATCCTGACTCTTACCACCATTTCAGGTTTCCAAAATCAGAAGATGTAGCAGTCTGTTTTTATCAGAGAAAGGCTATGTCTCATCTTGGTGGACCAAGGACATTTCGGAGCTCTCAGATGTTCAGGTGAATTCTTAAGCTGTGTCACAACCTCTTACCAGCATAGAATTTAGGGGTCCAGGTAGTTATCTGTGCATTGGTTCATATGGTAGGGACTGCAGTTACACAGACTTACAGACAGCTATTGCTCGTGTCAACCAAAACCTTGGCTTGGATGGTTGAGAGACCAGGACCTAGAAGTGTGACATGAAGCACACCTGCTTTTCCATCGAATGACAACCTCTGTGATTCAGCCTTGCTCATGACTTGAAACAGGCTAAATCTTGTCTTCACAAAGTTCAAGACTCTGATCCAATGTTTTATCTGCATCTAACATTTATTTAAAAAATGATGAATTAGCTTAGTTTGTATTAGTTGAATATTAGGGCAATTACTGTTTCATTCAAGCCCAATTAAAGATTCAGGTAGAAGATTAATGCATTTTTATCTCTGACCATGTCTTAGCTTTATAAAATAAGCATTGATTCAAACCGATCAGCTGAAGTGTCAGAGTTAGTCTGCAGAGATGTTGTGTAATGAATTACTTTTTCTCTTACCAGGTAATATAAAAAGTAAGTTTATGGGCTTAATATATCCTCTCCTGCTTATGAATGGTTAGAGGATATGGACAGGTACATTAACAGTGAGCTGCCGTGGTAGTCAAAGTGCCTCAAACCTGGCATTCACCTCCTTACTCCCCAAACTTGAGAAATCTAGTAGGCAATCAGAAGAGGTTGGTAGCATGGTGGCAGCACACCCAGAGATAGCAAAACACTTAATAAACACAGATAAACTGCACATGAGCATCCGGTGCTCATTAGAAACAGTTAGGTATTACTAGGTTAGCAAGTGTTTCTGGACTTTCTTGCTCCCCATTTGAATGCCAGAATAAACACTCAGAGATCCAAAACAGCTGCAGGAGTGGAACTCTTTGGAAATTTGATTGTGCCCAAGGCAGTGAGAGGCCACACAAAGCTGAGCCCACCCTGCAGCTTCACCCCTGCGTCTGACCCCACGGGTGCTCAGTGTGGGCACTGGGCTTTGTCTGCAGAGTTGCTCCTGGGAAAGGATAGAAAAAAG
>NW_009953649.1:3082835-3083456 GCF_000747805.2 Chaetura pelagica
TGAGTGGCAAGGACTTGTCATGCCTTCCTTCATCAATAGCAAGATGGAAATCTTGAAAGCCATTAATGAAGCTTTTTTAAAACGTTTTCACTAGGCTGTAACAAGCATTTCCACTGTTCATTTGTGTTAATGTTGCAAGATAGAGTGTAACCTGTAGACTAACTAATTAAATGCTCTTTGATTTTGAGTGAAGTGTTTGGTACAGTTTAGACAACAGAGCCTAATTAGTGCTGGGTGTTTAATGGAACTAAAGACCCATGAAAAGAAAAAGGTGCTGAAATAAAAAGTCAGTGAGAGAGATGTGAAGATAAATGAGAGTAAAATAAGGAAAATAAAATAATCCATTGCAGTGCTAGAAATGCCATTCCCTCAGAGAAAACCTATATTAATTAGGAAAAATTGATAAAATCTCATCAACTCACATGTCCAGCTGCTTAGGGTAATATAATAGAAAACTATCCAAAACACATTATGTCAGCAAACAACAGATTAAGGTATTTCACACTATCTCACTGCATTTCATTTCTTCTAGGCAACAAATTCACCCCCAGTATTTTTACAATGGGATAAAAACCCTGTATGTATTGCTTTGTGTGCCATGATTCACAGCCTCTCAGCAGG
>NW_009953649.1:3083521-3085341 GCF_000747805.2 Chaetura pelagica
TTGGCTGAGAAAAACGTGTATTTAACTTTCTAATAGTATGTAGTCAAGTCCATAAACTTAAAAAAATAAATGAATCTCAATAGATGAGTCTACAGCATAGCCTTAAAAACAATAAACTTTTGTTCAATGCATGTGTCCTCTCTAAGAAGGGATTAAGCTGAATAGTTTAAGAATAACAAACTCTAGATTGCATCCTCACATCTGCACTAATTCCTGGGTACTATCATCTGCTCAAGAGCTGGGAGTAAGGTGTACCAAACCAGCACTAAAATCCATGGCCAATTTAGTTTTTCAGCAGCTCTGGTTCCCAGGCACCATCTTTATTTTTATATATATATATTTTTATTTTGCAATGGAGAGTTAGTTTTAGGTTTAGGTTTTGGTTTGGTGGAGCGTTGGGGTTTTTTCCTCTTTTCTCTTATGGCTTTCAATTATATTTTTTACTTATTTATTCAGAAGGAAGGACGGTGAACAATGAAGCCAGCTGTAAAACATTGTATGTTTTCACTACCACCACTAGACTCTAACTGAGATTGATTTTTAAAAAGGCACCCAGGGTAACTGCAGCACCAACACAGACACCTTAATCCTGCCGCAGCAGCATGTAAGTGAACACAAAATCCAGTCCTTGCTTTCTAAGAACTAGCATTTGTGTAATGATGGGCAGCATCCCTACCCAGTGCTGTGCAGGAGGGCAAGGCTGCCTATGAGGGCAAAGTCTCCTGAGGAGGGGCGTGTGCCCTGAGCTCTGCAGCAGGCTGCTGGGGACCCAAGATGTGGTATGGGGGGTGCAAAACCAAAGTGGTGCCTGGCCCTTGTCAGACATATGAACCAACAGTTGAGCAGCTCAGGCCTTACGTGTAGCTGTCACGGGGCAGGAAGAAAAATGGTGCAGCAGTTCTGGAACCACTCCCTGCCACCGAGCCCTGTGACCTGTTTCCTTACTGCCCATGTACGGCATCAGTGTTTGCCTTCTACACACAGCCACTCTGCCCTCTTCTCTCTCCTCAGAGCATGGAAACGAGGATAATTCCCAGGGCTGGGCTCCTGTGCACTGAGGAGACATGCTCTTTGTAAGAGACCCCACTAAGGCCACTGTTGCTGGGCAGGACTTGCTCGTGCTCCCCAGAGCTGCTTCAGTCACCGAGAAACTCACAGGGGATTTTGGAATCACAGCTTCATGCAAACTTACATGGGGCCCAGTCCCCAGTCCCTACGAGTCGTGTACGATGAGATCCTCTGACATGGGATCCATGCCAAAGGTCTCCATGCCAAAACAAGGGCAGTATCTTCTTCTGTACTATGGCTGTTTTCCTTCATGGGCTTCATCTAGGCTGCGTTTCCACGTTTGGATTGGCATCCTGCACTGTTAGAGTGAAAGCCAGCACTGAGCAGTTGCTGAGCTGCCTTCTTATACTGCTGCTTGAAGCAAAGTCCAAGTCACAACAACTGCAAACTAGAGTGTTGAAGTCATGGAATCCCTGTGTGCTTTGGCCATTGGTACAGAAAGGACTGGCTGCTTCACAGCCCACCACAGACAACGTTTTACAGCATGACGTCCGTGTCTGTCATATGGAGAGTTGTACGTGGCTTATGAGTGAGAGGCCACAAAGGTTGCTGTGATATTTTTTGAAGATTATGTCAGTCTTAGAAAGTCATAGAGTTTTGTTTACATCTGCACTGTATCTGCAGGCATGGAGCTTGGCATTAGCAGCCCTCTAATCACCCCCATGTTTTCTTGCCAAAGGAAATGCTTAGTTCAAACCTATTTCAAAGCCAGGGCATGAATTAGCAATTCACAGTTTTAACATCTGTAGGGA
>NW_009953649.1:3085394-3110940 GCF_000747805.2 Chaetura pelagica
GGAAATTAACTAAGAAGATTAGATCATACATTGGGCATTGCTGCTACAGATGAGAAGATTGGCATGTATAGGGTGTGCTTACATTTGTCTCCCAACTCTTTCTGCTTAGTGCTTTGATAAACTTGGTAGAGCTTAAAAAATGCTTGGTGGGCATCACAGAGCAGCTTTGGAGCACAGGAACTAGTTTCCTTCTGTTGGAAACTAAATAAAAACACATGGTCCAGCAACAAGTGCAACGTGCTTCTTCTGTGTATGGGGTTCAGCCCAGGGGACCAGAATTGACGTAGTCCAAGGCAATCCCCTATAGACTGAAACTCAGGCCTTTAACACTGTGTTGCTCTCTACAAATACCTTTGTATCTGGCAATGCCATGTTCTAACACAGCTGTAGCCACAGTGCTCTGACACTGCTGTAAATATTTTCACCTTTGCTACTTGTCAATCTTGGAGCTACTGCCATCCTGAAGGAAAGGAGAGAACTGACTCAGCAGTTACAGCAGCAGGATTTTATACAGCTCAGCACAGCACACAAGGTGGCACCATATGTTCCTGCCCTTCAGCATCTAACAAATATCAATTAATTCCAGCAGGCAGCAACACAGAAGCAAATACTAATTAGAGATTTAGAGAAAGGGGTGATATTAGCAGTCTAAATATCGGGTAAAATTCATGGCTTAGAGGCACTTGAAGGAGGACAAACTGAAGGTCATTTGCATATTTGCATTAAAAAGATGTAATAGCAGTTAGCAACCCCTACTCCCCATTCTCCCCCCACCGTGCTAAGCCAGAGCTAGCTTGGTCAGAACTAAATCACAGGAGGTTTGGAAAACAGGCTTAGAAGCTCATGTTCAGTACAGTGAAGAAAAGCAAATCAGCGAAGGCTCTCACATGAGTGGCTGAAATGAATGTAACATTGAGCTGCAGGAAAGATGCCTTCCCTGTCTGGAGTTTTGTGAAAGTCACAGAGCATCTTGGTTCTAGTGACACATAACTAACACAATAACAGTCAATAATTTCTCTAAAAGGACAATTGTATGTAATTGTAATAAGTTTTGGGAATCTATCGCTAGTTAAAAAGTACAAGAAGCGTTAACTTGGATTTACTGCAGGATTACATGATCATGAGAAGGATTTGGTTTTAGACTGAAGAGCTCTTATATTCTCTGGATAGTGACAAAGCAGAGTAATTTTGTGTTGTTTGGGGTTTTTTGTTTGTTTGTGTTTTTTGTGGGTTTTTTTTAGGGGCCATTCGTTATATATATAGGCAAAATCTGCCGATATCTTTAAAGTTTTTCAAGTACAGTGACTTTATGATTTGACTCAACTGCCAATAGGAGAGTGGAAGTTGCAGCAGAGGTGGAAGCACTCTGAGGCCAAAATTCAGCTTCAACCCAAGCTCTTACAAAGATCCCAGTCCAGAAAATTAGGATATCATCAGCAGTGACAATCCCTTTAATCTGTGCAGTTGGTTAAAAAATACAAACAACCCTAAAAATAATACAAACAACCCTAACAAAAAATACAACAACCCCAACACAGATTTAAATGCAAGTCCATAGTTTGAAAGGCTGCAAGAGGAAGAAGAGCCAGAGTTCCCAAAGCCATGGAAAATTGACTTGTGTAACAGTGTCACAACTTAGCAAAATCTTTGTATCTTGTGAACCCCATCACCTGCAACCTCTCAGACCATTTATATTGCATTGCATGTCCACAAAAATAATTATTAGCACAGCAAAAATAGATTAAGAAATAATTACTGAATTTCCAGGTGTATTTTCATAGAACGTAGAGGTTTTCTTTTCCTCCAGTGCCAATGAAGTCTCTGCAGACCAACAATATGAAGTGGGGGAAAGTCATGCCACTAGTGGTATGACCTTCTCCATCAACTATTCCTTGTTGTCTGAGGTGGGTTAATGCAATCTTTTGTTTTTCTTTTTTTTCCTTTCTTTGTTTGTTTTTTTTTCCTTTTTTTTTTTTTTTTTCTGTAGAATCTTTGTTGATGCTAGAGGGGAAATGATGAAGAGTTATTCAAGCTGAGAAGATGAGAAATGTTGAAAACTTTACTCCAAGGTTAGTTTTCATGATTGATTAAATAGAAACAACTGGAGCAACAAGACTACTGCTAGGTCTTTGTCATCTGCTATTCACATGGATTAGTGCCGAGAATGAAGAAATTAAATAGATGAAGCTCAGAAATGCAGACAGTACCCTGGAACACTGCTCATGTAATTAGTTGAAATGAGACTCCTCAAACTTGAATTAATATTTGGTGCTGTGTGCTGTTTCTGAAGTCACAGCTGTTGCTTTATGAGGAGGGAGGCGAGGGGAGGGAGACTTCAGTGTGGCTGTTTGTGCTTAACTTGCTGCAGTAATACCAGGTCTCTGAAATTAAATCACAGACCCAAAGTATGGACTTTTCACTGTCCATCAACTCATATTCTTTGGACACCGGGAAGAGCACAAGTTCAGCAAACTTCAAATAACATACAAAACGCCTTTAACTGCTTACAAAAGAGAAAGCACTGAGGTTTAGGAGAGAAACTTGCACCAAGAAGGGTATTCACAAGAACATACCACCTCCTAATCCTACAAAATTATAGGCCTTGTATAGGCTTCAGGCCACTTTAGTGGTTTGACAAAAATGAAAGCAAAAATATCAAAACAAATAGTCATTATGCCAAACATGCACTATAGTTTCCAATTCTCTTTTTTTTTTTTTTTTTTTTTTTTTTCTCCCCCCTTGTTTGTCTCAGCCCAATGGCTCTTTGAAGACTTTTCATATCAAAACTATCTCCCTTAAAGGCAGGCAGGGCCCAGCATTGTGCCATTGTCACCACCAGCAGTTTTTCTATTCACTCTAACAGCCCAGCATTGACTTCTATCTCAGATCTTTCCATTGATCCAAGGAGTCTAAAATTCTCAGCACTAAGCTTTGTTCATCTTTTTAAAGAGCAGTGGTTTAGTGACCCCAACCCTCCTGTCCATACGAAAAGAGGGTACTCATAGGATGGACAGAGCCTATTTTCCCTTCAGGCGACCATTTTATTCCTGACTTAGACCAAGGAAGTCTGAAACCTTCAGGGAATGTTAAGTACATAAGCTTTCAGGTAGCTGAGATCTGTGTGTCACATGAAAACAAATCCAGAAGACAGTAATGGATGCTAACCATGCAGTGCAAACCAGTAAGTACACTTGCAGTCACATTTTGGTGTTCTAAACATCTAAAAAGCTGGGCAGTGAACTCACACCTCAAACCTCCTTACAGGGTGTCACGAACCAAGAGTTGTTCTCCACACAAGGTTATTTTAAACATCCTTACCTCCAAGCCTGACCTTCAGGCATGTTTCCTCTTTGATGGAACATGCTGAAGCTGCTTGAACTGTCAAATTTCTACTCCTCAGCAACAAATGCAAACATTTCATTTGTGTGGATACCCAGCTCTCAGGAGGGTGAAATTCAATAATAGTAAATATTTTCTTTTTCTTTCTCTTTCACGAAAGACTCATGATAGAAATTCTAAAATATTTAATCCTAATTAAGATTTGTCTCTGTGATATTTGTTAAATATGTGATTTAGAAAGAAATGTCATTACTGCATTACTTGTCCAGCAACATTCTTAAGATACTCTTCAGGCTTTGAAAGAGTCTCACAGGAGAGTTTACTAGAAAGGAGAGTGATGCTCTTCTAATCCAACTTACAGATGGAAAGGCAGCAGCAATTTTCTGTTGAATTCAGCCTGATGTATGATAAATGCTGCTTTAAAATGAAAGTCTGAAATATGAATGTAGATTTTTTGCATCAGGTAAAGCAGTGCTGACCAAAGGAAATGTGCTAGGCAGCAGACATTATCAAAGTGACATCATCCCAGCCCTGCCGTCTTTAGCAGTTCTGTACCTAGCAACAAGTCAGAGGAAAGGTTTGATTCATCTTGTTTTATTAACAAAGTGTAATTTGTATTCGTATAGTCCAACAGATCAAGGAATTGGGGTTTGGAACTGGATCAGAGCCCACCTTTGTGACAGTGGCCTTAGGGGAGCACTTGTGTTTTGTTTTACTTACTTGTCAGCTGATCCAGGAGACTGAAGTTTGTAGCTCACTACAGAATGGTACTGGGGTGACCAAAACATATGGCATATTTGGGGCTAAATAAACAAGCTAATTCTTTGACCTCCTGTTTGGAGAAAGAGTTAAATGCAACTTTTCCACACTGTGTAGTCCTGGGAGGTGCTGGGATGTTCATTTTTGTAAGGACCTCAAATCTATTAATTGCAAGATAAAGGCAAAAAAAGAAAAAAACAACCACGTAGAGCAGAAATCTCTGCTGAGGCTGCACTCAAGGTGCTTTCATAACATAAATAACAAAAGCAATTTTACAGCTTGATGTCTGAAAGAACATGGCTGAATGGAGCAATTATTAAAGTGGACAAAAAGCAGATTTTCCCACAGAGGCCAGTTTATACCCATTGCGAGGGCTGCGCAGAGCTCTGGGCTGGAGGAGGGGAAAGAACATTTTACACCTGGCAACAGGCTCCCTGGTGAAAAGAGGGCTCCTGGACTTCAGAGGGAGCCTTAATCACTTTTCTTGGTGTTCAAAGGTGTAGAATGCTGAGGGACCCAATGAAAATAAAATAATTTGCTAAACCTTGTCTATTCCATTAAGGAAAATTTATCAAGGTTTGTTAATTTTCAGATAGGAAATTATTGGTTCAACCCAAAAAGAGTTAGCTGGGGCTTGGAAGCCAGTACTAGACTATGGAACTGGAGACAAAACCTGAATACAGCAGGATCTGAAGAAAGCCAGATTGGCAGGAACTATGAAAGAGTGACAGGGCAGGAGCCTAGAGAGGGAGCACACAGCCATGGTAGAACGGGCAGAGCCCAGCAAGGATACAGACACCAGAGATTTGGGGATAATCAGCAAAGCCGGGTTAGTAGGATCCTATCTCGACCTTCTAGGGTCCTCCTAGCATGAAGGTAGGAGAGAGGAACACATTTCTGAAAGGTGTAAGGTGCTGCTGGAGTAACTGCTGAGATGAGCTGCAAGGCAGAAGAAGCAGAAGGATGCGTATGGTGGGGACAAACCAGTGTCCTAGGAGCAGCCCAAGAGCCAGCCCAGGGCACTCGGGCAGGCTGGGGCAGCAGTGATGGGGATGGACACTGGCAGGAAACCTGGTGTGTAGTAACAGGGGCAAGGAGAAAAAGTCTGTCTTGAAACCAGGATTGCTCCTACAACACACATACAAAGCAAACCTCTTTTGTCTTGAGGGGCTTAAATTTTCACTGTCCAAAATAGGAATACAATCTGTTCTGACCTGTTTGCTATGTTTCAGGTGAGCATAAAAATGTATAAATATTTTTGCATAAAACAAAGTATCAACATATTTTAACATTTAAAGTTCAACTTTCCTTCATAGCTGTTTGTATTTCTGTTTTAGATTTGAAAAGGAAAAAAATAAAAAAATCACTCTTTGTTTTGAGCCAGTTTGTTTTCCCTCAAAGGATTTCCCTCAGAATGAGCCTTGCTGAACCATCTGCCCACACGTCTCTGTGGCCTGAAGTGGATTAACTTTCCACCTGCCATTATGCCAGCACCTACTAAATTTCGTAGAATTTTTTAAGCAGAGAAATGGCAACTAGGAAACCTCCAAGATCTTAATCCTGGATTAAAAGACTTTTTTTCAGAGTTGGTCCTACCAGGACCATGTGCTCCAGCATTTACACCTCCCTGCCAGAAAATTCTGACTCTGAAATGAAAGAAAAGCTCAAATGAAAACATAAAATGTCTGTACAGTTATTTTCCCAGGGTTACAAACAATTGCTTTGCTTGGCATGAAGACTTAATGTAGTGCCTCAACTCCAGTGAAAGAAAAAAACATAGAGGCTACACAGCAGTATTGCTTGAGTCTATCTCTGAAAAAAGTTCTTTTGTTTTTCCTTTTCAGTAATAGCCTGTGATTAAGATATTGCAGTTTTTAATATTTTTGTTTGTTTGTTTGCTTGTACGAGTGGTGATTATACCTCAACAGTGAGGAAAACAAGCCACATGCAACATGGACTGTGTTGTCCTTGACTGGTGGAGAAGTGGGGCCAAGCTGGTGGTGGCCCTGTCATCCCCACCTGTGTGGGGTCCAGCCCTTCTGCCCTGCTCCTCTCCTCCCTGCCCACCCTTCTCCTCCAGGGAGGGAAATGGAACAACCTCAGCCAAATAAATCAACCCACGTCACTCCACAAAGCTGGCTTCATCACTGACTGCCTCCCAGTGGGGCTGTATCTACTATTTCAAATAGCAGCTGTGTTGGCCCTGCAGTTTAAGCTTGCAATTAAATTGTGGGTTAAGGTCTTTTATGAAAAATGCCATGGGATTATAAATGATCACAAGCAATTAAATAAAACAGGACATCCCTAGCATGAGAGGGCTGTTGCTGCTCCTTGTTGGTGCATCAGGGAAATTGTTCAATTACTTATCAGCCATGATACCATTTACCTGTTGTGATTTAATGAGATCCTAGCTCCACAGGCAGGAGTCACAGTGCTATGTAGATACCTGAGCCCGTAGATAGGCACCCAAAAGCAGTACTCAAACCCCTAGGTTGACAGCTCCCAGAGAAAGCTGTGAAAATTCAGTGCTTAACTGATTCTGAAAATTCCCAAAGAAGCAAAGCTTTATAGATAATCAGAACTTGACTTCCACTAATTTCATGGGATAATGAGGCCATTTATCTTTGGGGATCTGGTCCTAGCTGCTTTATAACAGTTGTGCCACTTTGTATTTTTGTTAGCGGTGACTTCTTGTTCTGCTGGTTTACATAGGGCTGCTCACAGGCAAACTCCAGAAATATTTACATATGGCCGAATGTTACATAGACCACTCTCAGACTGACTGGCATGCTGTCTTCATTGTATCCACCATGTTTTGTTGTAGTTTTTGAAGAATTTTTAATATTCAGTCTCTTGAAGAAAAACCTCTAAACCTCACTTTTTTTTTACAGACTGAAAGAAGAATTGCAACAAATAAGTTGCTACTTTGTGGCTGGTCTTAATGCATCTACACCCTGTATCTCTTGTCCCAGCCAAGAAGCTCTGCTCTAACACACAAACCTATTGAAATATGGTTGGGGTTGCATAAGGGCACTCTGAAATAAAAACATAGGCAGCTGTGATAGCAAATGGGAGCTGCAACCCCAGTAAAATGCTTGAGTGGACTGGAGAAAGGATGAGAGGTGATACAAACTCCACTGGGCTCTGGCTGTGCCAGGGGACAAGACGTGATTTATTAATGCCAGCAGAAGCTACTTGTGGCAAAAATATGTCAATGAGTATTGCTGGTATGGAAAGTCAGCAGAACTCCTGTCTCAGCAAACTGATTTGAGAATAGGGTTTATCTTAAGCCACTGAAGTTACACATTATCATATCAAAGTGTTGAAAGAAAATTTATTTTTTTTCTTTAGAACAACTGCAGGAGACATAGCTGATGGGTAGGCAGCCTCACTACGTGGGGGGAAAAATCCATGTGCCCCCTTTTTCAGGAATATGTAAGTAATTATTTCCACTTGTTTATTCTGGAAGGGAGAAATTCTTTGCATGCAAGCAGTAATAAATCATGCATTTTAAATATTTGATCCTCTGCTGTCAGAAAAATGTCAGTGCAAAAGCAGTTTCCAGTAGCTAAGATTTGCAATAGAAATTCAAGACCTTTGTGGCAAAGGCCTTGGATTTAAGTATCTCATCTTCTTCTGTAGTGGAAAAATAAGTAAGAACATTGTCTATTTAGGTGAATCTATATGCCTGATAAAAACTTTATAGGTTTTTTTTTCAGCTTGCTATTAGATTTAGAATGAACCCATTTTAAACACTATTATTCTTTCCCTCATTCTTAGCTGAAGTGCTGGATTTTGCTAATGCACATGGCTGGTTAATGGGGTCATCACAATATTGAAAGAATAATTGTCAGAAACGGGGTAAATTGTTTTCTCTGGTTTATTGTTACCATTACTGTTTTGAGATGTATATCAAAGTTACCTAAATTGCCTCTGAGAACCTCATTGCAACATGATGGATTCCTACAATTTAGCTGGAAGAACAGACTGCTTTGTGGTCCTAACACACCAACCACTCTGCTTCCCACTCCCCCACCTTCAAAGCATACATTTTGGTTTAGTTTCTGAATAAAAAGTTACAGTTGTACTTCTTAACCTGCATAACTGTGCTGTGCCTATAAATACATCAAGCAGAATTTCTGTATTTTTTTAATAGTTTCCCAGGGCAAGAATAATTATGCAGCTTATTATCATAGTTTCTACAAATGCTTTACAGTAACCCTTATGAAGAGGGTGTCCATGTAAAACTGAATGCAAAGAGAAGTACATAAGATTTAATGAATCCTGCAGTGAAAACTTAAACAATGTTTCTTTGAGAGCACAGTTATATAAAAATGAGTTCTGATTTCCAACTGAATTGCTCCTGACAATATCCAGTCACGTCTGCTTAGTTGTTTGCCATTAGTGACTTTTATTGCCTCTTCCCCTTGAGATACAGTACGTACCAAGGCCATTTGAGCAGTCTCCTTTCAGTGCAGAACCATGTCACGCAGCCAGAAATAGACCAGGAATTCAGCAAGCCCTTTCAGACCAGCCTGGCTCTTTTCTCCCCCTGCCCAGGCACACACACTATAAAGATACTCTTTCTCTAAATTTCTTTTTTGTTGTTGTACAACTTGTAATTTATTGCCAGGATCCAGAGAGGTAAACAGAGAGGCAGCTGCATGGCTGGGGTGATATTTCTCTCCTGACAACACTAGATGGACCCAGACATACGAAACAATGTGGTATCATGAGATATTTTTGCTGAATAGGATGCTTTCAATTGAGCATCTTCAAGACTGCTTCAGCTTTAAATCTGAATTTGCCAGCTCTAGCAAGGATTTGACATTGACCCTTCACCTGACAGTAATACATTTTTTATCTTTTAATAACATACAGTAGTACTGTGTTGTGATTTCAGGAAGCTCTTTGAGTAAACAAATCATATTCATTGCCTAGAGACTAGCATGCCTTCCCAGAGTCTATAAAGATGAGAGATAAGCTGAAAGATAGGCTTAGTAAAGTTTTCAGTCAGCTAGCAGCAGATTTTTTTTTTAGGAGTACATTATGGCACCAGTTGGAAATTAATGCTTAAAATTATATTTTTCAAGTTGTTTATATGATTTACTGAATTGATATCTCAATACTATTTGATCCAAATGTACAGGGGTTTTCAAACTGGATCTTTAGCCTAGTTTCTCAGGAAAATTAGTTTTCTGTGCTCGTATAGTCTAGCTGCCTATGCCAAGTAAATTGGTTTTGAGCTTAAACTTCAATTTACAATTTCACTTAAATTTTACATCATGCTAAAAAGTAAATCCCTCCAGATTCTGGCTCATTCTTTGGTGGTCACCAGTTGAAACAAGAACAACAGACATATCAGTACTATTGCACCTCACCCCATGGCAAAAATACTGAGGTGTGAGCAGGTTTTGCTCTGGTGTCCTGCCCTACGGGTAGAAATGAGTGAGGGTGGGGAAGATCAGTATTACAGTAAAATAAAGCTTTTAGACAGCATTGCTTTTAAACAGAAAATTAAGACCTCAATAAAAGGAAGGAATGTTATTCCAAAGGCATCCTTGCAATTACTTTCATGGGAATATGGGCACTGCAGTGAGAAAGCAACACAAGCATCAAGCGCTGCACTTACCTTCGGGTCCTCCCAGCAGGGAGCAGCACGGGCTTCCCTCCAGATCCGGTTTTGGGTGACAGCTGCCACTTTATAGAACTTGAGTTGGCATCTGGTGGTAGGAATGAAATGTGTCCAGCACAGTAGGACAATAAAAAAATAATTAACTGTGGGCTACCTTGGGAAATTAGCTGGCTGAGGGGAGGGAGCAAGATCTGTCAGAAATTAGAGTGGTAGCCTTAGTGAAATATTTTAGAACATAAAGGGGGAGTGTGACCATCCTGGCCAACTGAAAAGGGTTTCCAAGTATATATTTGTAAAGGCAAAAGGACACACACAGCCTTGAAGAACGCAGGCCTGAGCATCACCCACATCATCTACATATTTGTCTTGAAATTGTTAATAAGAGTTTTGAAACAGTGTTCAAACTGGAAGGGAATATTTTTGTGTAACACAACGGAGAATAATTACTGACAGATTGAAATGAGCAGCACATGTATTGTACCATTTATTTTATCAATTGAATTCCATGATTTGTTCCTCATTCTCCAGTCTCCTAATGACATTAAGTGGTGATTGTGTGCTAGCTTGGGTAATCAAAATGAAAACTAGCCTTTTTCAGTTGAATTAATTGTTCCTATTTATTCCGCTTCCAATTCAGTTTTTAGCTATTATTTATAGCCTTATTTAAGAAAGATTGCATCTCTTCTGCAAAACCACTGTCTTCAGCAAAACCTCTGTCAGAAATAAGAGCAGTTTTACAAAAACTGAAATAATGCAGCATTTCTCATTTCAGTTGGATGTGCCTTCCATACTTAGTTTTTGGCTTGAAAAGAAAGCCATTATATTCAGATAATAGTTTTCCCAGCCAAAAGCATGTGCTCACATGGAAAAGACTGACTGTTAAACTCTAGCAAAATCTGTAATCTACTCACGATGACATATTATAATAGAAGCCTATGCTAAGTAAAGGCACTTTGGTTTTATTTTTAAGAACTCCTGAGACACCACAGGGTTGATGTATCTGAATCCAGACCAGGAGCCTGATGTCTTTTTGTGCTTTTGATGAAAGGAGATTTGTTCAGTGCTAGAAAAGATTGAGGCAGTGGTGTCAGAGTTGTTGCAATGTGACAAAGGTCACTATCTGTAAAACCTTAATCTTGTAGAGGAGCTGGGTATGTTAATTCATTAATTGCTTATTGTTGATCAACCATAACAATTGCTAAATGATCTAGGGCTCACTTCATTACAGTCAGACCTAGGTAAAAAATCCACACTGTTGCCTTTATTATGTGTTTTGAGGCAAAGCTTTCCCCTTCCTCTAACTCTCAGCCTCTCTTTTGAGCAGACAGGTAGTTATCACAAGTTTGTGTAGAGCAGCCCTTGAGAAACAAGAATTTCCCAACAAACACAAGTTGGAGGTGAGTAGGATTATACAGGGTGCTTGATTCAGCCAGGTTTTGGGTGACCCACACTGGAGGAAAGCTCTAGAGGTCAATGAAGCTTCCATGTATCCTGCTCTGGCAACAAGTTACATGTAAAAACTCACAAAAAATATTTTTTTCTAAAGAAGCTTATCTGGAACAGTAGAAGAATTGATTTTGATCTTCCCAGGGGTTTCACAGATTTCTTTCAAGAGATGCTGAAAATCGACCAGAAACTGCTGTGCTTAAATATGAAATGGAAAGTAGGTAAATATTTGAGCCTCCTAAGCTCATAGCTAGAACAGACTCTGAATTTGAGCATACTAAAGAGAAAACCCAATAGAATGGCTTCATTAATCCTTTTTTTTTTTTTTAATTACTAAATTTTGTCTACCCATTTCATAGGGGATGGATTTTTATATTTTAAAAAAAAACAACCACCAAAACAATCTTTATATGAATTAGTACTATGTTGAAATACTCATCGTGAAAGACAGGCATGTGTGTACCCAGTCTAAAGGCCTCACCAGGGGCCTGGGCCACTGTGCTCTGTGCTTCAAGATCTCAGAATAAAAAGGACCATAACCAGTAGCTGAGATTCTGACATTCAGCTAAAAGGGACTTACTGAGGTGGTGCTAAGAGACTTGCAGGTGCCTGAGAGAATTAGGAGATACCAGCTTGAAATTGTTTTCTGTTCGCTCCCACAGAGGAGACTGCATTCCACACTGTTCTTCTCAGGAGCCTCTTGTGCCCTGGAAATCACAGTTATACAAAATTTCTCATTATGCCTGCTTAATTAAGCAGAGGAGTTGTAAAATTATCAAAACATAAGCATAGTCTGACATTTTGATTGCAAACCCCTTCAAACAACCAGCTCTCTCTAAAGCCCTGCTCACACTGCAGCTGCAGCAAGATGCAGAAATGCTGTTAGCTGCTCCAAAGCAGCTGATGCCCAAAGACATCAGTCTTCCCATTTTTCTTTTGACTGTGACTTTTCTACAGTTTACAGTAGTTTTGGAGTCAAACATCTTTAAAGAGAGTTAGAAGCTAAAGGAGTGCTCTCCAGGTCTGAGCCAACCAGGAGGCCGAGCTCCTGCCCTGCACAAGCCTCAGTCCAGTTTTTTTCTTGTGGCTGAAAGCTACAAAAAGACTCTGCTGCAGCAGCTGAGCAGAGCTCTGCTGCTATAATGAGTTACATATGCAAGCCCCCAAGCCCTTACTAAGGGAGCATTAATTACTCATTATGAAGAATTAACCAGCAATCTACAAGGTGAGAAACTAGTGTTTGCTGATGTTTTCTTGAGGGTTTATCTCTGCAAGACTGTAGGAGGAAACATTCTATTTCCCTGTGCCAGACTGGGGTGACTCCAGCAAGACTGTTACCTTTTCTCTTAGTAGCAGGAACAGCCAGTGCCTCTTGCTTGGCAGACCTACAGCCAAAGGAGCAGCCCAGGTGCCCCAGGGCAGAGGGAGGGAGCTTGTGAGATCAGGGCTAGGATGCCCCCGAGCACCCATAGGCCAGGGGGCAACAAGAAGTTGGTTCAGGGACCCAGCTGGGATGAAGAAACTGCTTCAGAAAGCTGGAACACAAGCCTGGTCCCTATGTCTCTACTCAGCACTTAGCACTGCCCAATTTAGAGTCCCTCTGCACTGGACCTAAGTTGCCCAACTGCCATGTCCTCACAGGGTTTCCAGCTTCCTCTCAGGAACCATTCCCAGTTAAGAATCTGGGTTGGGAAAACTTCTGGAGTGGCGCAGTTTAATACTAATGGATATATTGTTATGTGTCTGTAGATATTAGAGGGATTTAATTTAGAGTATGTTGGCACTGGAGCTGTTACAACATGATGTTAAAGTTTTATGTAGGTCTCATCAAACCCTGGTCTTCACTAAACCAAAGTGCTTCACTTTGCAACCTCAGTCTGACAATCCCCTCCTCCTCAGTCCATTGATGCTGTGTGCAGCCCCGCAGTCCCCATGGGGAGGGAGCTACTCCTGCTGAGCTGCTAGTGATGGCAGAGATTACCAGAGCTAGTGAGCAGCTGGAGACAGTGTGGCAGCACTGAATACCTTCAACTTAATTGGACTAAAGTTAAAATGATTTTTTTATTCCAATAAACCATCCTACTTATAACTCGATGTGCTGCAAAGCTTCATGTTCAGTATATGCAATTAGCATATTGGAGAAAAATCAGGAAGGCAGGAGAGGTCTGGAGCCAGCACTTTTCCCACAGGTGAAACCGTGTAATAATGCATCTGCTGTGCCATAAATATAGCTAAGAAAGTAATGATCATTATCTCTTCTCCCCATGCACCCTGGGCTCTTAACAAAAACTGTCAAAATACAGCTACAGAAAATACTGTGCTTTACTGTGTCTTTGTAATATAAATGACATTAACTTTTCTCATAGGTTAAAAAGAACATCAGGATTTCACATCATCACTATCATGATGCAAGTTTCAGAGTATTTTTAGACCTGCTGATTGTAGGGAGGTGGGTGTTGGCCTCTTCTCCCAAGTAAATAATGACAGAACCAGAGGAAATGGCCTGAAGTTGTGGCCAAGGAGGTTTAGATTGAATATTAGGAAGAACTTCTATACTGAAAGAGTGGTCAAGCACTGGAACAGCCTGCCCAGGGAGGTGGTTGAGTCACCATCCTTGGAGGTATTCAAGAAATGTGTAGATGTGGCACTTCAGGGCATGCTCTAGCAGCCAAGCTTGTGGGGTTTGTTGTGGGTGTTTTTTGGTGGAGTGTGTGGTGGCTTGGTTTTTATTTTGTTAGTTTTTGTTTTGTTTTGTGTTGATGGTTGGACTCTCTGTTCTCAGGTCCTTTCCAACCATGACAATTCTGTGGTCAACACAGACCAACCATTTTGCCTCTTGTGCTCCTTAGGGGCCACCCACTGTCAACCTGGCTGCTACTGCCTCAAGCACAAACCACTCAGCTCATTATAAAGTGCATCACACCAAAACTTAAGCAAAATGAAATGGCCTCTTTTGGTAAGGAGTCATGGTATACTCCAGCCATCAGGAAAAGAACTGCTTAAGAAGAAAAGGAGTAAAACCCACTCATTTCAGGAGAGATTTGAATAGTTTATTTTGCCCAGTCAGAGCCCTTCAGCATAATGACACATTCATATACACATATATGAACTTTTGTTTTTTTAACATTAATGTATAATACATTTTAAATTTAAAATACCAGCTGCACAGGTATTTTTATTTACAAAAATATTCCATACTTAATTTTTAAACTTTGTTATGATGACATATTTCAGTTCAAGTACATGTAAGTAAAATAACTCTATGCAATCTAACATAGTTTTGTTTGTAACAGTACAGTTTGCAGTTCTTATGAAACTATATTTGTAGACAGATGGATTTGCAACCCTACCTAAAATGCATATTCCAGTAATCACCCTCAGAAGAGCTAGTGGGGCTCAGCAAGACTTAACTGAAGAATAAGTTGCAATGAAGAAAAAGAAAAAAACCACACATGTCCACACTAAGATATACATAAACAAGAACTGCTACACATCAAGCATGCTCACCCACAAGTGGGCAATGTTAGAAAAATTTACTCATGTTTTTTTACTCTTCCCCCCATGGTGCTGGTACAATGAAACAGTAGCATAACTAGAAAGCAGCATGTTTTCCTAGTTCTATCCACTACAGACAGCAGAGTTCAGGTCTAAAGTAACACAGTACTGCTTATTTACAATTCTGTTTTAAAGGGAATATTTAAAACATGTTCCCATCCCTCCCTCTCCCTTTGCATCACCTATTACTGAATGGTAGTGGTAATCCACATACAACTCCTTACATGTTTTCAACTGAAACAGTTTAACTTCTAGTTATTATTTGCCCAGTAACATGTAACTTAGGTACTAACAAAACCAAATACAAGTGTAAAAGAAAGCTACAGCTCTAAGACATAAACATAAACATTTCTAGGTGCTTTACATGAAAAACCAAAAGGAATACTGATTGACATATTTCACTTGATTGTTCTGGTTTTTTTTTTTTTTTTTTTTTCAAAGGAATGATCACATCCTTCAGCCTAGACTTTATAAATTATAAAAGAACCCAGAAACACAGAACACTCACTTGGCTTGAAACAATAGTAAAGCAGATGATATCCAGTACATCTTTGTAACATGAATAAGAAAGAGAAATTGACCCAGCTTGGCTTTTCAGTGAAAACAGAAATAAAATTGGTTTAAGCTGATTTGCCTACATTACACTTTGTTTGGTTTTGTTTTACTTACTTCCTACCCTCAAAACATCACTTACTTCTGTCTACAAAGTATTTGAAGGTTTGGTGGTAGTTACAAAGCTATCAACATCGACCCAAAAAGATTCTCATAAATTATCCAGGAAATTGGCTAGAATAAAGAAAAGGTTCAACCAAGTCTCCCTGGAACTCAGACAGGGCAGCAAAGGGCTGCACACCTTCCCCTCACCCCCAAATTCAGCTGCTGTTAGTGCCCACCTGGGCATGTTAAACCATGATGAGAAGGAAGAGGGCACTTCAGCCACAGACTGCAAGTTTTCAACATACTAGGGATACAAAAAAACCCCAACCCAATTTACATGTAAAGTGCTAATGTATAATCAAAATTCATATGTCACTCAAAGAAAACACTTCTCGGGCAGACCTCACTTCAGTTTCAGGGAATTTCAAAAGACCAAGGATTAGAGCTGAAATAAAGTCTTTCATGTATATAACTACAGAAAAATAATGGAAAACAAGTCAGCCACAGACAGCAGCTATTGAGAAAACTTTTACATTAGGCTAGTTTTCTGAATTCACTATCTTCCCTCTCCATACTTAGGGAATTGTTTAAGAAAGTTCAAAATGGGAGGTAAAAATAAGACTATTTTCTGCAAAGCAAAATTGGCTATTTGTTTTCATTGCTTAGTAAATGTATCATCTCCATATGAGATATGAATGTATTCATAAGCTTAAAACAACTTCTTCTATGGATAATATACATACTTTAAGTACTTTGACTTAAAAATTGAACATAACTCTTTTTAAAATTAAAGGTAGAAGTGTACATATAAAATTATTTAAAACTAAAAGTATATTCTTAAGCAGTATGTATAAATATAACAGATTTTATTGTATTATCTAGTAACAAATCTGAAAGTGTTGCAGTAATTTATAAACTGAATGCAGACACAAGTGCCTATGATTAGATTCTATAGTGTATATACTTGTATATACATATTTTGCTAAGAAAACACATTCTAAATGATAGTCACATAGTTAGCAAATGTGCCCAAAAGCAATCTGTTCTAAAGTCTTTATTGAATGTGTGTGTTTATATACAAATAATGAACCTGATCTGCACAAATGTAGAAACAAAATTAAGGAATAAAATATCATGATTGAATTAAAGTGCAGGAAAAATTCAAGTTTAAAAGGTCAGGTAAGATCAGTGCCATTAAGCAAAAAAAAACCAAAACCCAACACAACAAAAACCAAAAACAAAAGGACAAAAAAAAAAAAAGGCATACAAAAAGGAAAAAAAAACGGAAATGAACCTGCTTCCAAAAATCCTCCTTTGGATGTAGCTTTCCAACGTGACCTGCCATGCAAGTACCACCTCAGGCAAAAAACTTTGCATAAAGACAGACAAGGAACACAGCTATATATTACTATATTTTATAACTGACTGTATGCTGAAGAACAAATCACTGGAAATGCCTGTGGTGTAACACTTTCAGACTTATTTGGAATACACGCATATTTACACATATCAACATTCAAAAGTTACAATTTGGCAGGACTAGGGCAAAGAAAAGCTTCTTCAGTTTACAGTTCCTAATGAGACACACCACATATAAACAGACAGGTAGCAGCAGTTTCTTACACTTCCATCAAAAAAATGTAGTAGCTCAATTATATTTTATAGTTTTCCAGACACTCTAAAAAAGTTTCACACAACTAAAATGCTAGCAAAAAACCTGGGGTACTTCCCCCCCAAGGATTTCAATTTACTTTGCTGTACAAAAGGTGCACCACTAATAGCAGAGTAAGATGCAACAATGTGTGTACGATTGACTTCCTTCCACAGAGAAGGAAAAATAAACATTTTGGACCAAAATTGTATATAGCCCCTTTTGTTGACCAAGAACTATTTGTATATTCATCTCCCCAATTTTCAAATTTAGAAGCATGCCCTGAACATATGCAACAGAAAAAAAAGATTCAATTATGGTAAACTGTGTAACACCAAGTAATACACTACTCTCCATGTACTGGCAGATGGTTTCTCATTGCCTCCTTTTTTTTTTTTGCTTGCTGGTGGCTGTCAAATGCTTCTTGATGGGAAAGTTAAGTACACTTTCCTTTCAAGCCAAGGTCATCTTCCATTCAACTGATAGCATGATTTGCTGAAGAGTATTTTTGCCATCCTCTCCCCAAGAGTCTGACCAGATTAATTTTCCAGGATTCTGTTCCTCTGAAATACAGTTCATCTTCACCAGGTCAAAAATCATCAGTTATCTCAATTTATAAATGTGAATTAAGGAAGGGGACAAGTGTCAGCTAGGGTGTTTTATTTTTGGAAATGGTATGGATAGTATTTTGTCTTTTTTTCTGGATTTTTAATAAAATGCTTTTATTTAAATATGCATTAATTAGTCATTAAAAAGAAATCAACATGCAAAGGCAAAACTTGCATGGCAAGCTGAGTTAAGTAACTGGATAGAACATTGCCTCAGTAGATATGGGACAGAGCCATCAAGAAATCATAATGCTGTGTGTTCTAATAGTCATGTTCTCATTTTTTAAGCTCTTCAAACTGTGGACATGGTATGGCATTGCCCTCATACTGGCAACACAATTCACTTGTCTTTTTTAATGAGATATTGCTGTAAATACAAATCAGAAAGTTTATCACTTTGTGCTATAAAGCCAAACATCTTTGCCTTTTGTTTGAAAAATGAATTAAGAAACATCAGTAACTTCAGTATTTTGCATCCTTTAAGTGTTTTGTAAGGTTGCCTTATTTATTTACCTGCAACATCACTTTACAATCACAGATATAACCAAAGTTTTGCTTTGGAATCATTTGGGATGTGTGTGAAAAAAACCAGACAGAATGTGACGCTTGGAGAAGCCAACCCAAATTATTAATTTCAGACAATGTAGACCTATCAGCTTCTACGTACTCACTTTCATAAAACAAAACCAATCATTAACTATTCCTGCTTTCAGGGAAAAACTCTAAGTTTTTTGGAATGTAAATGATTATTTTAAGGAATTTTCTCTTTAGAAAGAGCTCTAGTCATTCTCACTTTAGTGCAGCAGACATTTGCAGGTTAGGTCAGCTGTATTATTTCCCTCACTGAAACTGGACACTGCCCACATTGAAAATACTGCTCTGGAGACTAAATCCAACTGCCTTTAGTACTGGGTGGGCCTGAGATACATACATGTAAAACAGATCTAGCTTCGAGACTTGCTGAACAATATCCTAACAATTTTTAAATTAGATGCTTGCCATTATTCATATATCAGCACTTCCATGGAGTGCAAAGCTGTTTAAAAACCTGAGTCCAAGGTTATTAGATGTCATTGTAAAGGACTAAAGGGGCATCTAGAACATAAGTTGTGAGCAAAACTATTCCAGCTATTTTAGTTAATGGCTGTAAAGACACATTCTGTTAAACATTTATAAAAATTCACAGCATGAATGGAACCCACAGCCAATTCTAATTGTTATACAAACTGAACCAATAACTATTTTTTGGCAAAAAAATTACATTTAACTGAATAGAAGTAAAAGGATTCTTACCACAATGAAGGTGCTACCACATTTCACACTGTACAGCCATAACACAAATGAAAACTCCCAGCATGACACATTCCAGTCATATTATTCACTTGACTTTTTAATGCAAAAATTGTGTATTCTCTTATTTTGCACTTCACAGAATATTATGTGAATACAAGAATACTAGATCAGGGGTCCAAGAAAAGACTATGCACTGGTCAACTATGTATACAATTTTCAACATGAAATCTTCGAAGCTTCCAGCTTTTTCGATGAAAGAAGTAATGACAAACTTCAACTCTTCTTCAACAATAATGGTAAGTATAGAGTCCTAGAGAGTGTAAGTGTAAGTCAGCTACGGTCCAGCAAGACAAGTTTATTCCAGCTCTTGGACCCCTGATTTATTGCCTCTCCTCACAGGAGGGTATAACACTGGCAGCAATTACAATAGCACAAAAACTTTTGGCATATGAAATATTAACACAGGATTGACCCTGCATTGCCCCTGCCCATCTCGCACTACGTTTTCCCTTTACTCTCTCTTCCCCATGTTCTAGTTACCTTCTCTGTTCCAGCTCTCAGCTAACCAACACGTAAGAAACACTCAAGTTTGGTTTCTTTGTGTGTGTTTCTTTTAAATATAAAGCTCCTCAGTTAAAGCCATGACTGAGGTAAAACAGTGTGTGATTTGTGCTAGGAAACAACAGCATTCAATGGTGAATACTCCTTTTAATTTCAATGGTCCTGCCAAAATGAATGAAAAACCAAGATTCTCTCATCAGGACAAAATTAAACAGATGTAACCGATGAGCATCATCAGAATTGGTACCACTTCTTGTCTTTGTACTTCAACATCATCTAAAAAACAAATAATTATTTATAGTTACTTCTTCTGTAATGTACTAAAAAGCACAATGATATAAACAAATTACATGCTTAACAAAGCAGCATGAGAAACGGGGACTTTAATAAGGCTTCTCTGAACTGCAACAACAACATTGCTCAAGCATGAGGAATTTTCTAATGGCAGCATCACTGCTGATGATTTAGTCTCAGATAAATAAGCTTTTAGGAGAATGGGAAGGGTGCACATGAGTTTAGGGAATGGAAGAGATCTGCAGCAACACAGAAGAGAACAGCCATTTATCCTACATAGCTACTGTGAAACAAATTAGCTGAGATTCATGTGGTTTGCATACAACAACTGGATCTTTAAGAACCACAGGAATCTCACAGGGAACATTACTCTTCTTACTCAATTCAGTGACAAATTCTTTAAGTAATGAGAACTGAGCCACACGTTTGGAAGGCTACATGTCATTCAGGAAGCAGGTATGCTCCAGATCAACCTGCTGCAAGACAAAGCTGCTACATTAATACTTCATAATTATGAGTAAAGAATTTATAGATAGAAGTGCAGTGTCCTTCACCAATGATACTGTTTCATTTAGATACCTAACACTCCTTTTTAGAAGTGAGATATTTGCAAAACTTGCATTTACTTGATACAGAATCAGTTTCATCCTCTCATTTAACTTGTCAAAGGACTCACCTCATGAGCATGTTTAGAGAAAGAATCAGCACTGTAAAGCATTGCTGCAGTTTTTTCTTCCAGTTCTCCTAGTTTCTGTCCTCTTTCATCTAGTGCCAACCGGGCTCGTGCTAGTTCACCAACTACACCAGATGCTGCTCCTTTGACACCTTCAATGCCCCCAGGTCCGGGAATATGCTGGGCAAGACTTCTTGATGCCTTCCCAGACGCTGATTCTCCAACTAGAGGCATTGACAAAGCAGCAAAAACACAATAGTAAGGTTTCCAATCATTATTACTAAATGCCAATGTAATTAGTTTATAAAGAGGTGTCATTTCTTTGCACAGATGCTGAACACTGATAGAGATGCCTACAAACAATACTCACTACTCCATGTTACTACATGTTACTATTTAATAGAATCATAAAGATTGGAAGGGACCTTAAAGATCACCAAGTCCCACCCCCCCTGCCATGAGCAGGGAACCCTACCACTAGATCAGGTTGCACAAAACCTCCTCCAACCTGGTTTAAAAAAACTCCAGGGATGGGGCATCAACAACCTCCTGGGCAACCAATTCCAGTTCCTGACCACCTTTATAGTGAAGAATTTCTTCCTAATACTTAACCTAAATCTCCCCTCTCTCAGTTTAAAAATAATAATAAAATTGAGATTTTTCAAATGTATTTCAGGGTTTCCAGGAAGTTTATAAAATACAACCTTTTCACAGTTTGACTGTGAAATTAACACTCTCTCAGTAGTGCTGGCATCACAGTCATCAACAGACTTGTGCTGGTGAAGTGGCTTTTAACAACACAGCTTAATTCACAGGGAAAGTGTTGGGACTTCCACAGACTAAGCAGAAGAGTTTTGACAACACAAGTTGTAGTCAGTTCTAGAAGTGCTTTGCTAGTATAGCCAGCCAGTACAACTCCACCAGCAGAAGCTTCCTTTGATGGAAGTTCAGTTTTAGATGCAGACACCTGAAGATTAAATGTCTATTCTCTCATAACTGTAAAAATCTTGTAAAAAATAATATATGTAATATAAACAATGAAAAGGCAGTACAGCTGTAAGCCAGATTAGCTCATCTTAAAATCCACAAATGGTCAGCTGAACAGCTCTCTAGACTCCAGTAATTGCATTGGCTACATCTCCGTACCATGAGGGGACATCAGCCACCTAGTTCTGTCCAGACACTTAATGGATGTGTCAATCTAATAGTGAACTGTATACTCTACAAAAATTTGAGTGAATGGTAGAACATTTTTTGGATGCTTAAGTTAAACCAAATAATCTTTAATTTTTTTTTTAAAACAATTAAACTATTTTTTTTTCCCACCTCTATGAAATATGATATAAACTTACTTAGGAAGTTTTGTAGCAGTATTTCAAAATTTTGTGATTTGATCTTCTGCTTCTATGAAGAATAATTTAGATTTCAAGTAACACTATCAACACTTTAATCTTGAGGGTTTACAGAAAGAAAATAAATAATTTCACTTACTACAGATTCTGCTGTGACCCTGCTACTAAATATGACAACTTAAAAGACATCTGAAAATGTCTTTAAAATAGTAATTAAACTTACTTTCAGGCTACAATTCATTAGGCTTTTTTCCGCCCAATTCAATACTATTCTCCTCTTGAAGATCTAAGCCAAAACAGGTCTTTCCATCAAAAGCCACAAACAAAGCCTGAGACTGAGTTATAAAAAAGCTAGTTATGTCCTCAAAAATAGGTTAGAAGTCAGGACAAAATGGTGGAAACTTGAAATAAAGTAAACAGCCTCTATAGCTAGAAAAAGAAAGGACTAAGGGAGCTTTGTCTGTTTTGACAGCTACATTTAATGTTAAAAAGGAAACAGTTCTTACAAAGAAACTTGCATAATACCTGTTTCATCTCACAAATATCTGAATAAGTGGACAATATTTTCTTAAATATATTGAAACGCTGCATGTAACCACAGGAAAAAAAAAAGCAAAAAGAAAAAGAGTAAAGCTGTAACAAAAAAAAAAAAAGAGAAAGTGATAAAATAATAAAACCTCCCAAATCTGAATTTTACTGTTCTATGAACAGACAAGTGAATTGAGCTGTCATACAGTTCTGTCCTTCCTCTCATTCCTTAGGCATCTCTGCACAAGCCAAATGAGGAAAAAGAATCTAGCCACTGAGCTGAAGTAGAATGGAGTTTTGATTTTCTCAATGTCCAAAACAGTGCTCTTCAGAACCAGCCCCTTGCAGTTAAACAGCATCAAGAAAATTATGGTCAGAACTACACACTTCATAAGGATGAATAAAAATAAGATCAGTTGTCCCTTTATTTATTTCATAATCTACACCAGAATAAACGAGGTAAAGAAGTCTATGAAAAGAGAGCACCAAGCTTTTCTGATCTTGCTGGTAAGGTGTACAGTGCAACAGCTATGAAAAATCAGTTGTTATTCCCCTTTTTTACTTTCCTCTTTGGACATGTAACGTCTGTCCTATTAACACAGGTAATTAATCTCTTGAGGATCACTTTCTTCCTTGAGCAGAAATACCAGAAAAATAGCGAACAGTAAAAACTTACAGAGTTCTTCTCTGTCAAGAGACTGTGCCCCACCTCCGAACAGGCCTTTAAAGAACCCCCTGTTTGGTGCTTCTGGTGTTTCTACAGGAGTGAAGAGCTCACCCAGCATTTCCTTTGCAATGAAGAGACACAACAAGATATACATTATTTTTCGCAGAAATTAACAGAATATCCTTCCACTTTAAGGATTTATTTTGTGCATTTGAATTTCAAAATGAATACACTTTATTTGGTATCTGCCTTTGCCAGGTGACTTAGGAAATAAAACATAAAAACATATTAGGAAATCAACCCAAACAATCAGTTGTGAGTGTTGGAAGCTTATAGCTCATGGAATTCAGTAAAAAAAAAAAAAGGTCCAGTAAAGCTGTATTTACCCCTCAGCAACTTGGGCACTACTCCTGATTTTGTTCTGTTAAAACTGTATCTACAAAAACTCTTATATGTGTGGTGTAGAAGAAGAGCTTACAGCCTGCACCTCTGCTGTTTCAGTACTCTATACAGCTCCCAAGCTGAAGCACACCTGAGAATCTTTTCAAGCTGTTAACATCCCTGAAACATTAAGGTTTCCTTCAAGTATCCAGAGTCAGCATTCACTGCTTGTGTCAGCATGCATCTCCACAAGCATCAAATGAACAAGGGAGCTTTGTTAACTTCACACATTAGCCAAGGAATTCTCCTACCAATCTAAAAGGAAATTAAGTAAGAAACTATTTCAAATACAAGAGGATGGATGAAACAGTAAAATTTAAGAGTAGGAGAAATGATTAATCCCGCAACAGACTACAAAGCAATAAAAATCAAGGCATAAAAGCCAAGATGCTCAGCTTTATGACAAACTTAATTACTGGAAGCATTTTGAATCTAGAACCGTGAACCTCAGAGTATACCTATGTCAGAAAACAGTAGGGTTGTTTTTTTTTAATCATTACCTGAAGATTTTCACATGTTTCTTGACTGTAGGTGAGCCTCTGTATTTCAGTTGGTGAGACAAGATAGAGTGCTTGTCCATTATTGGTGAAGCAGAACGTTCTGGCTATCCGCATATTGGTGAGTGGCAGGTAATATACATCCAACAATGGCCTTAAACTTGGCAAACTTAAGAAAAAGAATTTTAAAACCTCATTAAATATAGTAGGGTTGCCTATTATTTATCAAATAGCTAATTTTCAAACTGCAATATATTATTTTTTCTTCACCATCTACTTAAGTACTGTGTAAAAAGGGCATCATTTAATGCAATTACAAAATCTCAAATCATAAACCTGAGATTTCTCACAATAGCACCTCAAAAGTGAAAAATACAAATCTGCCTCACAGATACATTTAAAAGCATAATTTACATGATAGTCTCAGCATGTATATCACAGATTCACTTCAATAACTATCCAGTAATTACTAACTAAGTATTTTGATAAGTATCTGCCAAGTTTATAATTAAACATCCTGCCTCTTCTCTCAGGTGAAGAATTTCTCCTTGACTAAAAATACAAGTCCAAAAGATCTCTCCTTAAGATCACTTGGAAACATGCAGGGGTTTGCTTTCAAAGGAAAGCAGAATTCAGTAGTCTGAAACAACAATCTTATGAATTATCTCTACCTTTTTCTGTCTGACTGCACATTCAAGAGGAAGTCTTCTTAAAGTTTGCTTACCTTATATTTTCTGATTCTGCTCATGTCACTGCAGTACTTACTGCATCAAGCTACTGAAGAACAGATACAACACTCTGGCTGTAACAATGCTCTTGCTACCAAACAGTCCTCTACCTCAAAGTAATAATGCAAGTAAGAAGTGACTGAACACTTGATGTCTTGATAAATGTAATTTTCTCAATATGTTATTCTCAAATGTACCAACAATACATGGAGCAGCTTGTGCTGCAGATACCATCTGCATACAATAATTTCTAGAAACTGAAGGGTCAGGAAAGGGACAAAGTGAAGCTGAAAGCAATGAAAAACAAATAGGAAGAAACCACAACTGTAACTGTTGGTCTTTTGTGTGATACTGAGATTTCTAAAATGCTAAGCTTGCATTTCAGAGACTGTGGATTGTATCTTAGCAGGAGACTTCATCTATGACAAACAAAGGGAAGGAGAACAGGTAACATGACTTTGGAGGCAAGTTCTACAGGTAAGAAATAAATAGAAATATTCCCTTGTCAGCATATCACCCAGAAATTACACTTCTGTGGTGCATCTATCTAGACTAAGAATATTCCTAAGACTGAGTTAGTAACAGGGAAGTACTTCGTTTTAGACAGATGGAAACATAAAACATAGAGCTTCAAGACAAAACAAAAACATTAGATGATAGGACAGGCATGACATCCATGACAGCATTTTCAGAGCAACAGTTTTCAGAATCATCAGTCTTATTTAAACTTATATTACTTGACAAATACTGTGCATGTTGGGTATGATACAATACTCTGATAACTTCATACAAACAGCATCGTAAGTCCACTTCCCAGCAGGCATTCATGCTTATGAAATGGAGGTAATACTTGGGAGTTCAA
>NW_009953649.1:3111183-3115023 GCF_000747805.2 Chaetura pelagica
CAATAAAACATCTCAGTATTTTTTTAATATATAGTACCTGAACAGTATTAACTAGGGAAAAAATAGTACTTGCCTGCAAGATGAACATCTTCTAGAGGTGTTTAGAATATATGTTGGGATATAGATCAATGGAGTTAAAAGACTGAATCAAAACTTATTTTTTGATTGTAGCTTTAATTTTATTCCTAATAATTTCTTGAATAAGTTATATTTTTAGGGAATTTCCACAGCTGAGAGTTTGTTTTCACAACCTTAAAAATAGCCTTCTAAGAATTTCACTAGCACTTCTATAATGCCAAGTTTCACATTCATCTTTGCATTAGCCAGGACTAAAATGTAGGTGTGAGGACATAGATATACATACAATGCCCTTCAGAATAAAACTGCATTTGGAAATATTCAAGAACGAGGATGTGTTAAAACTATGTAGGTGACATGTAAGTACATTCAATTATTACTTCTACATGTTTAAATTCATAATTTAAACCCCTTACTTTAGATATCTTATTTCTATATTACAACTGCTAGCAATTAATCCTGCCTTCATACCTTCGAGTTTAAGGCTTTAATCAAAAGTATCCAGGCCCTAATGTTCATCAACACGGAGTGAATGTAGATGATTAAAATTTATATTCTTATGGCAAAGGCAATTTTTTACCTAGCAGAAGACTATTTGTTCGTTTTATATTTAAGTTACTTCCAAACAGGTCTTACCTGAAAGTCATAATATGTCCATTGGCACAGAAACATGCAAGGCAGATACTGTTACTCAACGACACTATATCTCCACGAAGAACAAAAGAAGTCTCTGTTATGTTTTGCTTATAAATACAGTTCTGGGATGGCAGTGAGATAACTTTTGCTTGCTTTTCCGAACATATCACTGCATATTGGTTTTCACTGATTTCCTGAGAGGAAGAGGGGGACACTGAAACAGGTCGTCTCTTTTTCGATTTTTCTTTTTCATCTTTATCTTCAGGAACATTGTGTTCTCTCCAGGGTTCATGTGCTGGTGGGACCAAAGATCCCGTGGTATCCAGAAAAGCCATTCTCAAGATTGCCCCTTTTAGCCTCAGGATTGTTCCTAGGAAAAAGAAGTTGAACACCTTTCTAAAACAGATCTCTTATATTGTTTTTCAAGCTATAAAATATTCCTTTAAGAACCTAAAAAAGTGAGAACAGGAGCTTAGGCCTGCCTCTGTAGCAAAGCAGACATACCAAAATCTTTGGATGTTTATCTAGAAATCAATGAAGCAGACACAGGACCATGAAAATGTTAAGCTGGTTTTCAAGGGTTAAATGTATACATACTCTTCCATCAGCTTCAACATAAATGTATACATTTATTGAGAGCAAAGCTGGAATGAATATTTGTATTCAAAGTTCAGCATCACAAATGCAACTAATTTAAGTAAGCACTTCCTCTTTCTTCAATACAGACAGGTTCAGAAACAAGCAGCATGAGGGTTTTTCTGTTCAAGTTCACACTTGAATCCAGTTCTCTCTAGCATAAACTGAAAGAGGAAAAGATTTTCCTCCCCACTGTTTAAATCACTCTCTCTGCAGGTCGGCTAATGCTTTTATTTTACTGATATTTATTCAGATGCAGGTAAAAACATGAACATTTGATAAGTGCACAAAAAAATCACAAACGTGACAGTATCTTTTAAGAGTAATGATGCAGATCCAGTCATTAAATATACTGTCTGGTCTGCAGTCTTGCCTTTAGGATCATGTTACCAAATCTGAATACTGCTGCCAGTACCATACTCAAGAAGCACAAATCAAATATAGTCTAGAAGTTACATTATTCCTAATTACTATTTGAATCAAATAGCATTGCCATTTGCATGTCCTGATACCATCTGTGTGAGCAAAGTGGAGCAGTGCAGAATGTTCTACATGAGACAGAAAATCAACATCTACACCTAACAGCACATTCAGCAAACCATTAATATATAATTACAAGAAAATCAGGTGCTGTGCATCAGAAAAAACAAGATACAAGACCTCTTACAGCAATCCAAAGGAATAATTTATCATTAACATTTAAAGCTAGTTGTTCAATATACAACCTTTAATTTGTATTCTCTTTTATGATGCAGAAAAACTGAAAGCTACCACAAGAATAAAAAAAAGATAAACTGAGCCTGTGAAATATTCTTCTGCTACTTTTGTTTAACAATTGGCATGTACTACATGAAGGTTAGAAAACATGCATTTCTCAGCAAGTATACATTAAAGAGGTATTTTTATATTATAAGAGATTATATTTTCAACTTTGCAATTTTAAACTGTGGTAGTGAAGTAACCAATATAGACTATTAACCTTAGTAGCTAAGTTAATTAAATATATGGCAGTTTAAATTAATCCATAATTAAGAAAAAAAACATTTTAAAATAAAAAGAATGAAAATAATACTTCATCAAAGTATACTTTAACCCATTTTGTACATACCACTAGGAGAAACAATTACTGGCTGAAGAAGTCTCTGCTCTCCTCCTGGGGGTAAGTTCAGGACAATGACAAGCACTGTTCCCAGGGTGGTTCCAACCCAGAGGCAAGGAGATGGTGATGTATCTGCCTTTCTTGTGAAAGTCTCACAAAAATGAAGAGCTGAAATTGCCTCACGTGACTCTTTATCAATGCTAGTTACACTAGAACTCCGAGATCGACTGAAAGAGTTGTCTTTGACATCTGCAAATAAATTAGCATGATTTAAAAAGAATGGGGAAATACAGGCATTAAGATAATACAAATTTTCTTTTTTGTTCTTGAGCATAAGGTATATACTAGCTAGCATTCTACTGATTATTACTCCTGCATTCTTCCTTAAGCATATTTCCTGTTGGCCCAGTTTTCAACACTGTATGCTGAACAAAGAGCCCAATTTTATATTATTTTTTGCATGTGTTGTCATTAGGTTATTATAATGAAAAATTGTTATGCACATACATATATTTCTGTCTTCTTGGGACAGAGAACAACAGTCATCATCAAACGTGACTCCTTCTTTACAAAAAAACCCCGGAATTACAAGCCTCACTGCCAATTAGTTAATTGATCAGATTGAAAAACACTGGCTTCTATGGAACATAGTTTAATAATCTTATAGAGCAGCAACTATTTTAGTTTAAGAACTGCAGTGATAACCAGACAGCATGGTAACATGTAACCTGTAATCACTCACTATTATGTCCTCTTTAGGAAACCATAGGTAAGGTCTAGAAGGCTATTTACACAAACCTGGAACCGTTACTAAGAGAAAGATCACATGGTACCAAATGCCACCTGACATTGTAAGCAAAGCTGAAGATTTCTGGTTTAAATACTGCATTAAATGTCACTAATAAACTTATCAGGTTGTTTTGTTCATGGCTTAGCAAATAACGCTGTAAAAGAGTGAATTCTAATATTAACGAAAGACTCCAACCAATAAATGTGTTGCTCCATTCTAGCTGTGTATTGTTTGTACATGTGGTGATACTTAACACATCAGCATGCCTGATTTTAGCACAAGACAACCCTTATTAGTAAAAGCTTGATGCAATTTGTATGACTTATTGTTATGGACCTTGGGGGATAAAAGGTACAATGGATTATGAGCTAAACAACACTATTTAACGACATACTTTCTGGAAGTATTATTATGATAATTTCATTAAACTACTGCAAAACTTTCTACAAAGAACATCTCACATGCATTTAAAAAGCATACAAACTAGTTTTAAGCTGACTAAATACAGGCATCTACTCAACGCAAACAGTTAATCTTCTCAGGAGATACTTGTCTTATTCCAAGGAAGGCAAAATTATTGTCCTGCTGAATTTTAGCTAAC
>NW_009953649.1:3115471-3133665 GCF_000747805.2 Chaetura pelagica
CTGAATTTTAGCTAACTCAAATGTAAAATATGGATTATAAAAAGAAACTGTCAACCACTCAGATGTTGACATCCGAAGATTTCACATATAAAAAAATCAAATCCAGAGTAAAACAATGAAAGATATTATTTGTTTAATAATTTTTCTAATGACCACAACCTCTTAAGATGTTTGTTTCTTCAGGCTTGAATAGGTACTTAATGTTTTTTCAACTCTAATATGGATTAATCAGTCTGAATATAATCACGTTAACTGCAACAGGCATAATATTGAATGTGCATTTGTTGAGTTGCATCTGGTTGAATGTCTGAAGAGCATGTGTACAAACTCCAGAGCATTGGAATGGACAGGAAAAACCCTGTAAAAATTAACTTGTCAGACAATACAGGCATTGAGGTCACACGACATTCATTCAGGAAAGAGAACTGGGGGTAAGGAGTTTGAACACATTAATGTATATAATTTATCCTGAAGTCAAGAAAGAATGTATGGTTTGTTAACAGAGTAGTTTCAGATGAAAAAGAAACAAAAGTGTGAAAAGTCAGCGCACACCACTTCATCAGGATGGAAAGATAAGGCTCTTCTGAGAAACTAGACCAAAGGACAGGACCTATGGTCCTGTCAATGGTACCTAAATTACCTGGATTATGACACGGAATGGTGTAATGCTGACTAAAGCATGTTCAGGATAGCTTCTGTTTTAGAAAATGGAGGATAAATACATAAGTGCATACTTTAGATTTTGTTTTGGCTATTTAGGGAAGGAAAGGGGTAGGTTAAAGATCTAAAGACAGAAAAGAGGAATTTGAAAGAACAAGATCACGGAAGAAGAGGTTTCAAAAAGCCATGGAAAAAACAGAAAATGATAAGGATAATGAACTTGGGAGAAAGTCATTTCAGCTGTCTCCTGGAGTCAGCAGATACAGCTATTGAAGTGACAAATAAATACAAACAAGCTGACAATCTTCGAAGCACACTATGCAAAAGCTCTCCCGCTAGAAGACAGAAGTAAAAGAGAAAAAACCTGGAAGAATTTTACATGGGATAAAATGAGGCATCTAAGTGCAGATATCCACACAAGCAGAAAATCAAGCAAAATCAGTTAAAGGATATTACAATTTGGAAGCTACCAACTATTTTAAGTATACCAGTAATGAGGTGACAAAAAAAATTCATTATTTCAGTAGAAAGAACACCAGATATTTAATAATGTAGAAAACGCTGAAACTTTTTCAGGATTGGAAAGTACTGAAAGACTTTTCAGCACTCTCTTTTCTCTAGTCTTCACTAAAAAACAACAGCAAACATAATCAAAACCACAACAAAACTTCAAAGTACTTATTGCTATCAAAGAACTGGGAATAAAACAGTAGAATTAGAATGAACTGGATTAATATTAAAGTATAAGTGGGGTGTAGTTTGCAAAGTATAATAAAATTCACCCTAAATTACAATTATTCCTAACCCATTAGTAAATATTGTAAGAAAGACTACACACAGATGGAATAGAGAAATAAAAATTTCTGTTCTTTTGTGCTACAAGGCCATAGTAAAATCCCTCTAGTGCTGGGCCCAAGATGAGGAAAAATTCCAAGTGCAGAGGAGATTAACAGAAGTAATTCTAGATTCAGACAACATAACCTAGAAAAGGATCTTTTGTAAAAAAAAATATCTGCAAAAGCAAAGATGAGAGACATGATGACAGCTTTCGACAGCATGAAAGATTGTTAACAAAAAGACAGGGAGTTGTCCTTGTTCATTGTGGAAAGGATGAGAAAAAGTTAATAGGGAAGCACGGAATATTGATTAAATTATAGGAAGTCTGTATGACTACAAAACATTGGAACTTTCTGTCTGGGATTTTTCTAAAAACTTATTTATCAGAGGCTCATGAATAGATGAGAGGTTAGATTGTCAGTCATCTGGATCCTTGCCACGGCAATGGATTAAATGATCTCTGAGGGCTATTTCCAGCTTCACATTTCTCTGAGTGGAGCAAGCTGTAATTGTAAATTGTAAATCAGGGTGGTCCAGCTCAGCCTCAGGACATCCCAGCACCATGGAGTCCTTCCTTGATGAAAGCAGCAGCTCTCAAATACACAGTTCTGCAGCTGCCAGTCTGACCCTGGTCTGTCTTCTGCTGGGATTGTGGAAGCAGTTCTGCTGGAGGAGGGGAAGCCAGCTGTGGCAGGCAGAAGGGAGCTTTCTCATGCAGGCTGCATCTACTGCTGTAGGTCTACAGCTGTCCCACATCTTTAGAGAGGAAGGCAGGGGACTGGATCTGATCTACAAGCTGCAAGTCAAAATACTAAAAACCCCAAATAAAACTACTAATTTGTATGCTGCTTTAAGTAGGCAATATAATGACCTTCAGTACTACAGACTTAACAACTGAACTACTTCTTATACAAAAAGGTAGTGTGCTTTTTCAAGAAAAATAAAATGCTCAGACTGGTCATCCATCCAAACAGCTATGTATTATTTTCATTTAGAGAGAGTGGTCAAAAGATAATTAACATTTGTAAAATTATGTCCAATGATTTGTTGAGTGGACCTCAACATATCCTGTTATCCTTAAGATATTTCATTTTTCAATTTAAAATGTATCAGATGGTTGTAAACAGGCAACAATTTTCCTTCCATGACCTGCTTATTCACACTTTTGCTATTACAGCACTTATGATAAAGTGAGTGACAAGTGCCTAAAATCTGAGGAAAGTGTGATAAGCCATGTACAAGATTTGAAGGCTTACCTTATGATGACAGCAATGACATTTTGTGCCTGAGAGCCCCCAAAAAGAGTGGAATTAAAATTTTAGTTCTACACTTCAGATAAATGTAACACAAAGTCATGAGAGTTTACATAATTTAGGACTCTTATTTGAGCATACTCACATTTTGTAAAACAGTTTTAGAAAAAATAAAATCAACTATGTAAACTTACCTAAATCAGGCTTTAACTCAGTTGGCAAACTTAGCTTCCTGGACATCTTTGCTGAAAAGTGAAGTATATCCTTTTTTTAAAAAGAATAAACATGATTCTCCTGGCCCTTATTCGTCTCTCAGTATTTAATATATCATTGTTTACTACAATAATTGCAGTACTTAACAGGATTTCTACTAAAGCAGAGCTTCCCTTCCACAAGGGATGGGTGTAAAACAAGACATGGAAGATACCAAAATCCCCAATTACAGCATTCTATGATTTTTGCCAAGCTTCATTCCTCCTTAGGCTTCAGGCAGGATTGGATTAATTTTGTTTTGACTCCACCTCAAGTTTTATCTCCTCAGGTGAGTGGACAGAATACAGACTCTTGGCTATTGCGAGAATATGTACCGAAATTTACATAAAGCTAACATCCCATCCCCTCCTTCTGCCCTACTTCCTGATTACACCTGAGATATTTAAATCAGAGAAAAGATGAACTTCTAATTATGCTAAAATGTTAATCACTCATAAGAAGTGCAGCCTTAAAAGAATAAAGACATCATGGGGAATAATTATGACATCAGCAGCACACAAACACTTGCAACGCTGTCAAACAAAGGCAGTATAATTTTGTCAATATTGCTGAAGTAAAAAATAGCACTTGAACTTATCCCTGACTTGGAAGATTAGTTTTTGCAGGAATGGAAATCTTATGATCCATTTAAAATGCAGTCCAATACTAACAAATGCTAGCATAATAAAAGTCACTCAAACTCATAGCCATAGATCCCTCTCATATTTCTTTCAACAATCTCTGCAGAAGGAATGATTTTTTTGTAGCTTAACTACTAGACCAGTGCTTTACCCTGAATTTATTTCCCAGCCACATGCTTGAATTTTGATATAAAATTTAATTCTCCATTATCACTATCAGGGTGATACTTCTCTACCTAAAGCAGATATAGAGAACAGCCTCATAATTCTAGGACTACCTTGTAATGGATCCCAGTCATAAACCAGCCTGAATCTTGCTGCTTCTCTCAGATAAAAAAGGCAATAACTCATTCTAATTAAAATTCTAACAGAAATCACTCTTTTCTATGCATCCTGAAGAACAGCATGTGATTTAAAGTTACTTCCAGTCCTTCAAAAAGTGAAATACTTCATTGTATCATCAATTATACTCATCAATATTGCAAATACTAGTTATCTGAATAGTTGAACAGTTTTATTCCTGTCATACATTATAAAAGTTTGAGAATAAGACTCCAGAAATAATCTTCCCATTTCCTTCACATGTCAATGTTATAAGGTATGTCCTATTAAAATCAAACTGAAATTACTGCTTCTCAGAGTGAAATGCTAGTCTCTTTAACCTATTTTAGTGCATGCTGAAACTGCAAGGGGCAGTCTGCCTGCATTTTCCACCCTCATCCTTAAGTTGGCACTGGCATCTACCTAGCTTAATCGTCAGGCCAAAACACATCTAAATGGTTTCTGCCAAGGGTTGTTTTTCAACCAGGTCAACTCTTGTTTCAGATACAAGCAAAAAAACACACTATAAAACAGCACTAGTGACCAGAAATACATCTTTTTGCTGTCAGCTGGAACTTGTATCAACTTGAAAAGAGATAATTAACCTTTATCTGGAATTGTGAATTAAAAGTTGTGTGTTCCTTATCCTGAGACTTGTTTTCTGTGTCAAATATATAAATCATAAAGGCTGAAATACTGAATAAAAGCCCACAGTAAGCCCACAAAATAATTTTAGTTATTTTTGGCTTTTCACAGCTTTTACAAAACAAATTTCTCAAGAAATTTTCTACAACAGTGATCTATGCCTCATTAATAGAACAAGAGTATAGATGGATTATTAGAAAGGATGTCATTCCTAGAAATTGTGAATTAATATGCTATGCAAAAAAATACATTTAAAAAAACCCCCTAATACGTCAACATTAGTCATTCAAATGTAAATAGGAAACAAGAACGTATTTACATAGCAGTAGTGCCACCTTGTGTTTAAAGAAATAAGTGCCTAAAGATGCCATTAGAAAATAGGAATATTTTGTCAGCTAGGCAGCTTTTAAACTAAAATTACTTAGTAGAAAAAACCTTGCTTGTATTAATATCTAGCTTATGGTTTACAGTGTTTTTTGAAAGTTCAGTTTTGCTGTGCCTCAGATGAAAACCAGCAGCATGCTAGACAACTTCTACAACACAAAAGATACACATCAGAGAAATAGAAAAGGTTGAATGGAGATTTACAGAGCAAACACACCATAGCAGGCTTTTTACACAAGTCACGCACAAGGACACAGGTGATGGATACTGCTCCTGCTGGGTGAGGCTGACCTCAAGGAGCTGTCACAGTTTAACACCTCCATTGGTGGTGGTCAGTGAAGCAGTTACAGCCAAGACTACCCTTCTGCAGCTGGTGTGAGACAAGACAGACTGGGGAGCTGTTTCGCTCCTCCTGGCACCCTGCTGCTCAAGGCAACGATCCTTATTATGATTATGTTTAGACCTACATTTAATACTCCACTACATTAGGAAACCTGGAATCATACGCAGGCACATAGGTATTCCTCTTGTTGCTAATATATATAATTAAATGACTACCAAATGAGAGAATACGATAGTGGATAACTGTTCAAAAACAATGTTCAGGATTCTTGGACATTTCTCATAGGTCAGGCTTGAGGGGGCAGGTGTTAAAATATGAAAGGTTACCTTGGCATAGTGTGTTATATTTCAGCATAGCAGGTTCAACCAGCTCAATGAAGAAAATTTGAAGGCTGAGATATGACTGAACTATCAATACGAAGCTGTGGCTTAAAAGTCAATTACAAATTATTTGCAGTGGTTTATCCTGATAAGGTATTTTACAATGTATAGCACATAATTTTGAAAGCTATAGAGTGATTTCTCACCCAACAGCCTAAACCCTTTTAAAAAATCCTCTACAGATTATACAGGAGACAAGTGTCTTGGTGTTTCGACAGACTTGAGAACTTAAAGCCTATTTCATTGAACATTTCATGAGAAATAACTAAGCAGCTTAGAATTTGTTAAAACATACCAAAGTTTCCAAATTATTCTAAATTTGACAACTACACAGAAATGAAAGATTTACATTATCAATTGCAAGATGCTTAAAGAATTGACTCTTCTATTGCTCACAGTAAAACATCAAAATAGTTTATCAATGCTGAAACGTCTAAATTTGATATGATGATAATAAAACAAATTTATAAGATAATACAAGAAAATGTACTTGATACAACAAAAATTAGATCAAGGTACTAAAACCACATTGGAAGCAACAGCCTTACTCTGGCATTAGGACAAATGGTATCTTATTATAAGTAACTTAAATATTTGATTCCATGAAAACAACATTTACAGCCAATGGCTATAGCACTGTTTGAAAAATTTAGGTGTACACTTAGGATGTAACAAATCGGAGAAACCTTATTTGAATAGTAACAGCAGGGATTATAGAAGTCTGGAGTTAAAGCTACTTTGTTTAGATCTGTCCACTAGTATTGTTTGCCATTTAAAAAAACGTATGAACTGCTGAAAACAAATAAAAGCAATTTTCCTGAGAAGTATTTGACTGGTAGCCTGCTGAAACAGTTATGAAGGTCTCAGCCTCTAAAGTATTATTGAGCACATTTAGTAAAGCTTCTTCTAGTAAAGGGATGTTACAATACCTCTTTACTTCTGATCCGATTTGTAGCTACGCATTTAATCACACATATCTTTTCATGCCAAATCATTAACTAACTAAAGTTTGAGTAAAACACCTAAAGATGTTGGTTCCAATCTCGAAAATTTTCTATAAAAATGATACAGTCTTAGAAATTAAAAGCTTCCTACTAATTCTTCTTCCTGTATTTGGAACACTTCTCTGTAATACTTCTCAGCACATTTTACTTATACTTTCAATTATTTGCCATTCCTAAGAGAAATAGCTGTTTTTAATAACAGTATTTAATCACAGTATTTTCTATAACTTCCAGAAACAGTTAGTTACATTTTGAGGTTAACTGCAACTTTTCTAAAGTTCACCTCTGATAGAAACAAAAGGGAAACATGGCCAAAAGAAAAATATTCAGAATAGATCTTTGAGTTACTATCCATTCCTTAGCACATAACATTTACAACTAAGTATTTAGAAAAAAACAGAAGACTACTGATCTTAACCATAGATGTGGCAAAGCTGAAGTGCTGGTACATGAACCATTTATATTTTATTTATGCTATTGTTTCAGTCAGGTAATTGTTGATCCTTTAACAAAGCAAGAATCCTTGTCTGATACTATCACTAATTATAGAAATCTGTAGAAATGAAGATGTGCCTAAACAAGTTTCAATAAAGTGATTGACACTGGCTTCATATTTCTAAATGCACATTCATTATGTTACCACTTTACAGGCCTATTCCTGAAATGAAATTACCTCTCACTTTGAAAACAGTATTCCCTGACTCACTGTTCCCATGTGACAAAACACATGGGAGTGATATTAGCAGCAACTGAAGTTATCAATGGAAATAATTCTTGTTCTATTTCACAATCCTTTTGACAGGTTGTATGACATACATTGACAAAAAAATGGAAAGAATCCGTGAACAGATTGAACTATGCGCCAGTGCAAAGAGCTACAACCATGAAATACATGAAATTCACCCATGTGAACACAGCTGATGGTAAACAGTTTGTATCAGACAACACTAAGTTAAGGACAGTGACACATTTTACAAAACTTGTTGTCCATTCACATTTAGTTGGCAATTCAGTTTAAAACAATGAGATGCAAAACCATGCAACTATTAACAGCAGAGGTGTTTTTACTTATGTGAAAGAGCTTAGAATGTAGGTTCAGAAAGACTCATGCAGAGTAAACATGCCAGATAAAGTACAGAAAACATGGCAGTGGAAAAAGCATTCAGTGCACAGAATCAAGTCAATCAAAACTCAAACAGAACGCAGATAAAATAATTGTCAATAAACTGCAAGTTGCACTGGGAGATGCTTATGAATTACACATCAAACACATTATTGTCTCAATTAACTCTGCATTTAACTTACACACTGAAGAATGCATCACTTGTAAATAATTGTTTTGCTTTTTTAGCTGTGAAAAACATTCACAATACTTTCAGTGGAAAGGCTTCAAGCTGAAACAGATGTCAACAGTTCTACAGAACTGTCATTAGCTTGTTTTATTAATACTGTAACATTACTCTTAGAAAAGAAGTGGGAAAACAGTGAATTCACATGCAAACTTAATATGTTTTTTTGCACAAGATAGGCTGTCCTAAGTTTAGAAGAGACTGCTTTAGAACAAAAGGGAAACAATTACCTCACCAGCAGGCATTGATCTAACATGCACAAGATTAAGTGTTGGTTTTCTCATTAGAACGGAACGTAAGTTTCTAGTTAGCCTGAATTTCATTTAGGAGAACATATCAATCAATACTCATGTAAATGATACTATTTATTTTTTTAAAATTACAGATTAATTGACATAATATATTATTTACAGCCATTCGCTTTCTTGAATTATATTCAGGCTTCCACTGTTTAAGAACTGATCATCGCTACTATTTCTGCTATCACTGCAAGGAGGGCTCACCATAGTACCGAGCAAAGGGCATAATCTTGCTGTTTCTCCTTCCATAACTCAGATTCCAAAGATGACTTCACCATATCTCATTGAATTTAGAACGATTCTTTGCCTCAGCTACTGAACTACAATGAAGGTGATCAATGGTTTAGGATAAAAGTTGAATTGCCAAACAGCAAATCAAAGGGAGAGTGTAGGAAAAGAAATTTCTTCCTCCCTAGTCTTAAATGCGTGGTTCAACACAATGTATTAAATAGTTTAGCAAGCAGCTTTACTATAGAAATTGGTTTCAACCTTTTGATCTGACTAAAGAGATAAAATGAAAACCTCCTACAATAACATACTCATGTACTAAACAAAACCACGATGAAACATTAACACAGTGATTCTGAAATTAAAATAACCGTAGCCCAGTTAAGTCCCTTCCCCAAAATTAAATCATACAGTCTCTTGCCTTCATTTATTTAATGACCCAGTTTTCAGAAGCAGAGTTAATTTTCATTCCAATCATAGAAGGGTTCAATCTACCTGCATACAACATATTCCAAAGACAATTTTGTCACCAAATTGTTACCTATAGGGTATTGTGTCACTGGTGGAAGTAAATACCATTCTGGAACATTCATGGGGAGTATAAATGACCAAGTCCTCTTGCAGGTGATTAACATAACACATCCATCTGGACCATAGTCATATGGAAGTTTGACCATACAGCTATGAATGCAACATATACAAAGATATTGAAACAGACACATGTTCTCAAAGAGAGTGTCACCTTTGCAGAAGTAGTGGAATAATGTTGTGCCTTGCATAGACTGAACTCTTAGTATGGATTAGAATTTCACCGATCCAGAAAGGAGAGAAGTGCAATTGAAAAATCAGAGAATTTAATCCACCAATATCCTTGATTTTTTTAAAAAAGCTATTGTGCCCAGTGTATTTAGTACAGAAATAGCCCACAGAATTACCAATTAGCATAAAGAATTAAAAATTTGATTTTTTTTTGTTGTTGTTGTTGCTGAGTTAGTGTTGCATAGAGTAAGGCACTGGATTAGGAACAGAGTAGAATTTTTCTAGTTCCTACCTATGTCATTGGCTACCATCTTGGAAAACTTTCTGCTTTTGGTCTTCACTGTAAATAATATTTAATAAAAAAATCAATCTAAGTGTATCAAAGGATGAACTGAAGAAAAAGACTATAGAAAATAAAAATACTGTACCCTTTTCTATAAAATTATTCATTTTTTGGTCATCATCGGAATTGTTTGGTGAACCAGAACCTATGAGTGAAGACAGAATGAAATGGATACACAAACATATACCTTTGACATAAAACCAATGTATTAATACATGCTTTGAGTTTAAGGAAGATACAAAAACATAATAAAACACCAAATACTGATACTGGTATTCTCTGTACCTGTACCAGATACTGTAAAGTCCAAAATATTTTCGTATGACAAGAATTCTGCCATACTGAGATTAAATACAGAAATTATAATGCAAGATACAATGATGCAAGTTTACTGCTAGAAATATTGTCCTCATTGAATAAAATGTTTACATTGAATAACTAGACTGCTGTACTAATCACAGTTCCAGGCACAAAGATTAACCAAAATTATGATTCATGGAACACAGCTGTAATAATAAAGTTTTGAAAATATTTTTTTCCAATGTAGTAAGACCCTGTTAGGCCACAGTTCTTCAAATATTCTACAGACAACTCAGACTGAATGCTGTCACCTGGGATTCTTCTGAATCCTTAATACAGAAAAACCAAGAGTGGCTACAGATCACAACTGGAAGGCTTACCATTGTAATGAAATTAACAATTCAACTAAAAAATGCCAAATGTAATTGGATTTTATATTGTAGAACTATATGGTTCCACAATATATATATTTACATTGTAAAACTATAAAGAAAAGAATGCAAACATTTGGACACTCATTAACATAAGAACTTGACAGTTTACAATGCCCTACAGTGTTTTATGCATCAGATAAATGCCCCCAGAGCCTAAGCTTATTACCCTTTAACTTCCTGAGAAAAAGGAGGACATAGCTATTATTTCTCTTCCATTTTCACAGTGCTTCTCTAGTTCTGTGTTACTAGAACTGCAGGATACTCCCCTAACTCGCACAGGCAGATAATCCCCTTCACATTCCTCTCACTGAAGGAGGTTCAATTGAAGCTAGCTTTGACTTCTCTTCACTGGGGCATGGAAAAGTAGAAGAGGTGGAAGATCTGGATCACTTGAGCAAATGTAGACTTCAGCCCAAAGAGTGGCTGGCCTTTTTTCCGGACCTTATTCTAACAGTCAAAGCCAATCTGGCCGCATCTGGAGTATTGTGTCCAGTTCTGGGCCCCTCAGTTCAGGAAGCTCAGGGAACTGCTTGAAAGAGTCCAGCGCAGAGCTACGAAGATGATGAAGGGAGTGGAACATCTCTCTTATGAGGAAAGGCTGAGGGAGATGGGTCTCTTTAGCTTGGAGAAAAGGAGACTGAGGGGTGACCTCATCAATGTTTACAAATATGTAAGGGGTGAGTGTCAGGGAGATGGAGTTAGGCTTTTCTCAGTGATGACCAGTGATAGGACAAGGGGTAATGGGTGTAAATTGGAGCATAGGAGGTTCAAGGTGAATATCCGGAAAATTTTTTTTACTGTGAGAGTGACAGAGCCCTGGAACAGACTGCCCAGGGAGGTTGTGGAGTCTCCTTCACTGGAGACATTCAAAACCCACCTGGATGTGTTCCTGTGTGATGTGCTCTAGGTGACCCTGCTCTGGCAGGGGGGTTGGACTAGATGATCTTTCGGGGTCCCTTCCAACCCCTAAGATTCTACGATTCTATGATAACACACTCCATTACCAGTCTCACCCTCCAATTTTAAAGCTAGCAAAAAGCAAACTTCTGTACTAGACTATTGTCCTCTTAACTGGAGAGCCTCTAGACTGGAAAAAGCTCATTTAAATCTGGCCTCTGTCCTGCACCTCAAGCTCACAAATACTGTGCAGTTGATTTCTCAGAAATGTTTCCTCTTACCTATGTTAAAACAGAATGCCATTTTCAAACTTCTTCCCAGTCTTGTGCTCTTGCCCAATAAAGCTGTAAACCTTAAACTAAACCTAAGGAGCTGCAGCTCTTCTTTCTTCACAAATATCACCAAATTGTTTCCATGTCAGGGAGATGCCTTCTTCCAAGTACCTTTCTCAAAGGAAAACTGGAGAAGCCTGCATGAACCTTATCTCATTCACTGAGAGCTGGGAGGAGAGGACAGAACCAGGGGCAGCAAGGCACTGTCTAACCCTGTTACACAGGGGAATGCAGCAATGGCTTTCCCCCTCCACCTTTTGCATATTCACTATTTTTGGACTTTAGACTTGTTTCTCTTTAGTACTCTGTGTGTGTGCCTAAGACATTTTGGACTCTTCAGAGAATATTCTGTTCTCCAAACTTCCAGATACTTGAGACTGATTTCTGCCTCTGCAGGAATAGGAATTTTGCCTTAATTCTGTTTCCTTTCAGGACATTTGAATCCATATATTCTAAGTTGCTTCAATTTTTTGCTCCTCTTAAAGAAATATCCACATTGCAGTTATTTTTAACCTACTTCAGCTAACACAACTCGGACAGGAGGGAGGTAGGCAAACGGAGAGGGAAGGAAGGCAAACTGCTAAATGTAGGATTTTTCCATATAGACCTTGATTTTCATCTTTCTGTTAATGGAAACAGTGAACTGGGTTTTAATCTACTCTAAGTTAAGAAAGAAACCGTTTAATTCAAATTATACAGTGTTTTGAGTTTTAGTTGGACAAGTTGGAAGGCATTTGGGCTGAAATTTATGTAATGCTGGAGCAAGGGGAAAAAAAGATATAGATTAAGGGTTACAAGTCATTAGCTGTTCATTGAACACTTTACAGCATTCTATCAGAAACTAGACTTAGCTTGTACTTTTTAATGGGGCAAATTCAAATACCTTAGTAACAATCATCATCAGCTGTACTCTGAGTACAGTTTTGAATGAAACAGATAGACACATTCCTTTGAAAGTTTTCTCAGAGAACGATAAAGATAAGTGACAATTTTTTAATTACTACATGAAATATTAATCTCTAATACTGTATCTTGATATGCAATACTAGGCATTTACATGCCTATAGCCTCAAGTATCCAGTATTAAACAAAACAAATATTATTGCATATTGCTGAAGCTTTCATTTAAAATATTCACATACAGTATTGGCAACTAAAAAAAAAGGAAGGCGGGAGTGTTAAGTAGGGATCTCCTAATCAGTAAGCATGGCAGCTCCTGCAGATCTGTGATTCCAAAGAAAAACAGTAATTTACCATTTCTGAGGAAGCAGAAGTACCCTAGATCTTCTCACAGAAATAATCTTTACCACTTTTGAGGACTCTGAAACTCATTCACATGAAATATTACAGGAATCTGTGCATCTCTCATCGATGTTTCAAATTCCATTGTGCACTACGTTCCCTGAAGCATAAATATTTCAGATTATGTCTCTCTTCATTCATCTTTATGACATATCCCTATTGAATCTCTTAAATCAGCCTTGTTCTGAAATGCAGTTGTGCAACACAGGAAAAATTACGACAGCTCAAACAGTTTGTGAGGAGACAACAGGTTTTACATTATTACTTAAGTAGTAAATGTTGAATTAAAGCATGCCATCTTCTGGGCAAATCAGCAGCTGAAGATCAGAGAAAGCTATGATTACCTGAAGTGGGAGATTTGCAGCGATCCTCCGGCACCACCATCCCTTCGTTAATGTCACAGAGACCCGCTGGAACACAAAACCAGTGTATAATAAATACAGCTGCTGTTCTGTCCTCTCTCTCTCTCTCTCTGCAGTTTCAAACTTCATTCCTTATTGGTTACAAACCATCCAGTTGTGATAGAACTTGTTACGAATTACTGCTTTGTCTTTTGTGGTTTTTTTTGGTTTTTTTTTAAAATAAGACATTATCCATAGTGACTGTAGAGTCACTTATTTCTTCCTAGTAAAGTTTTCTTTGCAAAAAGAAAGCATCATCAAATTTCAGTGAAAACTACCATATTTGAAACAAGAAAGACTTATGGGAACAGTTAATCTAGATCCTATAGACATAGGTTAAGTACAAATATAATTTCTAGCTTGAAAAGATCCTAGGATTATATTTAAAAAGTAACTGCAAAAAAAAGTAATATGAAAGAGGACCTTGAAGATTACAACCATATGTGCAGCACTACATGTACGACTACAGTGCCTTTTTTCAAATTATTTACCTACAGCTTTGAATTTGTTATTGCATTGCCAAGTCCATTTTCCAACAAAACTCCTTATAGATGCCGATTACAGAATTTAGGTTCTAGGGTGCTTACAAATGTGTTCTTCTTTCTATGGAGGAATTTCACTAAATTCTTGTATCATCAAATCTGAGCATATGAATAACTGCAATATATTAATATCTAAAAGCTCATTCCTCCCATTTCAGGGAAAAAAATAGAGCATAGAAGTCCACAATCAGATGCTAAAGATGGAAGTTGCCTTGTAAGGGTTCCAAATACTATTCCATAGCAATAACTAGAGGTATACAAGAAATTTTTCTATTTTCATTTTTGACAAGAAACTGCTGTCAAGACTGGCCACTATTAAGAAAAGTTCATTTTATTGATATTTTAAGGCTATTAATGCATATTTATGTTTATATAATAAAGATTTCTTTCAGAAATTTCATTATGTGATACTAATGCAAATGAGCATGTAATATTTAACAGTAATAGTTGCAAAATATTTGTTAAAATGAAAAGTTCTCGCATGCACACAAGTATTTCAAAGAGTCAAAAAGCTTGAGAGGTGTAATGGTAATGGCTAAGGCAATAAGGGCTTGCACATGCAAAATCTGTCCATACAGCTGTATTCTACATGATCACTAGTGCATCTGTACACATCTGTTAACACATGACAAAAAAAAAAAGGGGAATGGCACTATTCTTCGATCTGAGCTTTAGAATTTCCCAATACAGAAAGCTAGTAATTTAAAGGAAAAATGGTTCTCCTGACATACCAATGTAAAACACATTAAATGTATGTTGTATTCAGTTGCAATTATACAAAATAGTATTTTTTAAGATTACTAAGAGCATTTATGGCTTAAAACCTCGAAACTCAATGACTAGGACTGATGTGAAACTCTTAAATGACCTTCAGGCTTGGTTATGTCTACACTTAACAACAGTCCAGGAACTGATTTAAATTTTAAAAGGTATGGTGAAGTCTCAGCTGGAAGCTGTATCTTTCCAGGACACCAAAGATAGAAAAGAGCCTTTATTTATCTATCTATCAGTAAATCAATGAGTACTATGGGATAACTGTAATACATATTCTCCAACAAAGTATTATTTGACCTCTGAAAGCACAGGAGTTTTAAACTTGTAGGACACTGTTTTGTACTAGACAGGGTTGTGTAAAAAGATTTTTCAAAAATCTGGGGTTTGCTTTCCTAACAAGCAATATAACTTTTAGATAGCAAAAGTGTTGGGAAGACAAACCTGCCCTGTGCTTTTAGAAACAGCTGTGTTTCTAGATCATGTTCCTTTGGGAGCCAAACTGTACAAAATAAACACACAGTTCAGGAACTTGATTTCCTCTTTTCTGTAAATATTTCTGTAAATATCTTAATAAAAAGAGTTTAACAACTTCTCATACTAGTTTTCCTATGAAAAGTGAAATCCTGCAGTGACAGAAATAGTCTTTAGATGGGAATAAAGTCACAGAGCTATATGCTTGATTTCTTCTTAAGAAGTCTGGAGACTATGATTTCATTAATATACATCTTTATAAATAACTCATATCAATCAATCCAACACAAAACCCCCAAAACACTAATCATAAACCCATACACTAATTTTATGCATTAGATAAGATTTATACCACTAAAGAATAAGTGGGCATTATGGAAATAATAATGGCACATGAACCTTTGAAACCTAAGCATAGTCATGATTGCTACTATTTAAGAGAAAGAAGGGGTGACGATAATAAAGACAAAGTTACTTTATCTATGACTGTATTAGTAATTAAACTAAGCAAAGAATAAAAGGAATTATCAGAGTTAAGTCTGTGAAGTATGAGGGTTAGTCCATGACAAATGAGAAGAAGAAACTGATGTAACAATGGTTATTGCTGTTTATCTTAAAACCTCAGGTACCCTGATAACAGCAGTATGTCTACTCACAGTAATACAATTCTCCTGGAAAAGTTCTTATTTCAGGCTTAGGGCATATGTGCAAATTGGTATGGATTTCAAAAGCAAACTGATCCAGGATTTTCCATCTCAGAACTACAGAAACTACAACCTGACTTTTCCCATGTCTTTGTGTTCAAATCTTTGAACACAGAAATATGGGAAAGTGACATTCTAATAGCCTTTTAATCTCTCTCTCTAAAATCTAGTAGCAAAACCAAAGGAAAATTCCAAAATGAATAAAAATATTAAACACGGTCATTAAAGACAAAAATCACCATCTTGCATTAAAACCTCTAGAACTACCGTGGAAATTCACTGATGTATAAAGTAAGTTTCATGAGATGTTAGTTAGTTTTTCACTTAAGCTTTAGGCAGATGCATGTCTGAAGAAACTACAACTTGACTAGGAACCAGCTTAATTAAAAACTACAAGTAGAACTAGCTATGTCTGAAGATACAAAAGTCAGAATTAAAAACAATTAATTTGAAAAATGGAGTAAAAAAAATAATCCCCAAATCCAACAATCAGAATTTCTGATTCAGTTTCCAACTTGGCTTGGCCACAGCTGATGCTGGTCTAGTTTAGTTGATGTGTAAGCTGATTCAAATAGAGTTCATGTCCAGATTCAGTTCAAGGAGGAAGGGGATAGGGGAAATAGAACAAACCACTCAGGAAGAATTCTAAGAATGTATTTTTTTTCAAGTCTGACTCAACCTCATCTGAAACTCTTGCAGACTACATTCAAAAACACTTTTTGATCTATAAGAAGTCTCATAAAACCTTTTAACTCCCACCAAAACTAAGCTGCTAAGAGTTAAGATTGGTGTCCTATGTGAACTTCATTATGTAACTAAGGAAGGAAAACAATAACTGCACATAAGTTTCGCTCTTCAGTCATAAAAGTACGAAATCTGCTACAATTTGGTACTAATACTGGCTTTCTTCTTAATGGCTACTGTCATCTTTAGCAAACAGTATATCAAGCAAAGGACTCTCAACAGTCTAAGTCTCTATTGTGTATAGAATTTTCTAACACTGTAAAGCTTTTACTTATACATGCTGTGTCTTCTGGCACATGGGCAAAGCTGCTTCACCCCCCAACCCACTCCCTCTATTACTACTTGAAGGCAAAGATCGACTTTATTTTCATCCTTGACAAGCATCTGATGACACTGTCTAAAAGGCCTAGACAGAACACATATACTGCATGCTTCACAAACTATAAATTGCCACCCAAAACATGTGAGTAATATACCTGGTATGATCACTGATAAATTCCAAAACACGATCCCAACTGGGAGCTTGTATCTGTAGAGCTAGCCTGAAATGACAGTTTACAGTCTAGCTAGTGTAGAGAGCCTTGTCTCTAAATAGGTGCTGCTTTAAGACGGGAATCTGAATTTCTTTTCTGAGTAGAAAAAATAAGATGACAGAAACATACATCATATTCTTGCAACACAGGTGAAGGGAAAATTTTGCATTTTTAAAAAGTCCTTTTAAATTTTCAATTGGTTGATTAGGACATACCATTTACTAAATTATAAGTATGTAAACAGAAACTGATGATCCATTAAAATAGACATTTTATTCTGGAAAATACAGAATAGTAGGAATCTTAATGAGGAAGGCCAATTCTTGCCGTGTTTTCTGGGCAAAAACCTACAAAAGTGGTTGAGTAACAGTATGTTTTCCTAATCCCCTTTATATTGAAGTAATTTTAGTTTTGGTTCTGTCAATCTTGGGATACAATGTACCATAACAATATGCTGTTGCATACTGACTGAAACTGAATTAACGTAAGTAATGAAGAACTCTTGTCTGACATAGGATGGTATAGTGTTGTTGGTTTTTTTAAGAATACATTGTGGTTATCTCAAAGATAACAGGAAATACAATCAGTTTCTTTAACAACCTCATTAAATACATAACCAATTTTCCTAGGAAGATTGAAAAATTAAGTACTAATACTCCTTTTTATAGAAAAATATATTTAGAAGTATTAAAATACAACATTTTTAAGAATGCAATGAAGCCCTGTCTTTTAAAACAAAACCAATGAAGGGTAAGTTCCTCATTTCTTTGAAGACACTAGACACAGATATAAATGTTCAAAAAAGGGAGAACACAAAATCAGAGTGTTCTGACTAACTCTAATAGATCCAGTCCTATAAATATAGCAAAGGATCATCCTTTCATGTAACAGTCTTACTATTTGTGGACAATTACACAGCAATAATGCTTTATCATTTAAGCTATTAAAGTCTGGGCAACAAATACACTGAAAGAACTACAAATAATAGGAAACATTGAATGCTAACTCTAGAGAAATTATTTTCAGTTTTTTAAAAAGACTGTAGCTCCAGCTAATCAAGGT
>NW_009953649.1:3133704-3203781 GCF_000747805.2 Chaetura pelagica
ACTTGTTTTAACCTATTCTTAAATTAAATAGTCCAGTAAATCCAGCTTTTATGATGTCGGCTTCAGAAACCAGTTTGGGGACTTTGCCCATATTTGTTTCCCTTAAAAATAACAGATCAGTGGCAAATCCTGGTTTTCTATTCTGGTATCATCTTAAGGTGGAGGCCGTTCTTCTACACCTCGTTCTCTTTCTCCTTTGACAGCAGAGGTTTGAAGACTATACAGAAAGCAGTATTTGGCTATTGAGCCTACTCTCTTTGAAAAGTTGGGGTTTTTTGTGTGTTTGGTTTTTTGGGGGTTTTTTTGTGTTTGTGGGTTTTTTGTTTTTTTTTTTAAGTTCAGTTCACTCTTCTCTTAGTTTAGTTTTATTGTACTCTCCTTCATTAAAAAGTGGGGTGATTACCTACCTCTGCCCAAGAGCTGGAGAAAACTGGCATCCTAGGGAAAGGAACAATGTTATCCTTTTAAAAAAATCAGCTTTACTTTCTCCAAATTCTTTAATGCTGTGAATGATGGATTAAGTCAAAGAAGCCCTTAGGTAAATCATGGTTCTCTGATGGGTTCCCTCCCTCACACAGGCACCTGAACTTGAGAAAACTGCTTGAAAACCCCACGGGGCTGTGCAATACACAGACACCTCAATTCAATCCCTACAACATCTTTGCACAGTAAATTTTCATTTGTAATAGAAAAATCTGTCTTTTACAATGTAAAAAAATCTAATACTAGAGTTCTGAAGCTTTTTCTGCCTGAAAGAGGACCAAGTAAGGGAAGCTTAAAGCCTCAGATGTTGAAACAATTGGCAAGATTTTGGTAAGATCTTAGGTCTGTAGACATCAGCAACTTCTAAGACAGGATCTGCTTTTGATTTTTATATTTATATAAAAATATAAAACACAGAGAATATTATTATTTATTTTTTTCCCCTTCAAGTTTCTCTTAAAGATGCCATGAACGAGAAACACAGTAGATGCGTGATGGATTAAAACCAGTTTCTGAAAGTAAAACAACTACTTAAAATGGACTAACAAATATTTACAGTGAGTGAACAATTAAAATTCGGATGTTAAAAAATATTTTATTGCCATGAGATGACTTACTTATATAAGAGGTGCGAAGCTTTTTCACAGACTCTGAATATAAGTTAGAAAGGCCGCACATGCAAGAAGCCACAGTCAGCATTCCTTTATGAAGCGATGAGAAAAGGAAAGATGGAGACACTAACAGTACATTTAAGACAGAAAAGCCAGCAGAGTAACTTGTATAACCAGGTTTATAAAATGCTCTTGCCATGCAGATTGTTAGTATTAAAATGTAAAATAAAAAGGACATATTATTTAATGTAAGAGTTGCATTGGTGAAGAAACAGGACTTAATTCATGAACACCTCAGAGACAGAGTTCTAACTCAGTTACACAGATCCAATACATTAAAATGAGAAATGCAAAGAAAGCAAAGCAAGTAATATTTAAACTCTAAAAGGCAGTTTACAATCTAAATGCATGAAGCAGAATTTAAGTCAATTTAACACAGTCAATCAGTAAAGATATTTCTCTCCTTCTTAAAAAATATTTTTTAAAATAAAGTTTGTTTGGTTTTTTTAGAAGAAAATATTTTATCTGACTGGAAACCGACTGCATATATTCTTCTCTACATTCATTATTTAGACCAGTTTCCTCAGCTGAAATAAGATGACTGGTGCTAACTGGATCTTTATCAAACAAATCATATACTATAACATATCTTAGAACATCTATTTCAATTTGAACAAAATATTACCTAAAGAACTTACCTGGTCTTTGTTCTGGATCTCTTAAAATAAAGCAATCAACACTAAAGCATGTTTTATAAAATTTTATTTCCTATTGAAAAATAATTACTTGAGGCAGTGGTGACATTTATTCTGTATTTAGACATGGTCCTAATCAACTTAAGAGTATCCACTACATGATAAGGAGAAGAATTAAAAAATATGGAATTTTTCTTTTGGCAATAAAATAGCTTAGCATTTTGACTGAAAAGTCACTTTCTTCCTCAGCTTCTTCTTCAGTACATTTTTCAAAGTCCTTTTCTTCAAAAAAGGTTTATTTTAAGTTTGTATTGGGAAGTTTATTTGGTTCATTTAAATCAAAGGCTTCCTCTCAAGCATAATGTAACAGCATACACAACATAACACACTTTAGCTGATCAGGGACATTTCTAGTCAAAGTTAAAAATTGGAAGCCATAAGGTACCAGCAGACACTCTGGCCATCTGCAAACATTAATAGGCTTATACAGGCATGCTATATGGGCACTAGGTTTATCAGAAACTTCATGCTGCGTTATTAAGTTAAAATCTTCTAAACTGCGTAAATCCATTGTATGTTTTTACTTAAATCTCTTCACACAGATACTGTTTTCCCATCTGCTTTTTCTTTAAATATACAATCCACTGAAAAATGGTATCAAGCATCAGCAGACTCCACTGAGGAACAGTTTTGAAGGGAACATGAAGTAACAAACCTGCAATACTGACATTAGAGACAGATGAAGAACAAAGGATGAGAACACAATGGAGAAAAGTATGATTGTATTCAAAGGATATACATTAATAGCCAGATAAGCTCAGGAGAAAGGCACAGCTTTCTAAAACAAGTACTGGGTTACTCACCTCCAGATGGTTGCCGATTTTTCCGGGGAGATCGTGGCTCTCTACGATAAGGATCATTGGAGCCATAGAGTTCAATAGTGCCTAGATTCAAGAGCACTGTCTTCTGGAGGTAATCAACCATGGCAATACCATTACAATTTCCAAAAACTACACTGGAGAAAGAGAAGGGAAAGGAAAGACAGTGCTAATGAAATGTTGGTAAAGTTTCACAGTGGTATTATTTGTTGTTCAGCCTTTTGAGACTTCCTATTTTTTATGAATTATTCTACATTATGCATATTTATAAATTACTCTTTTAGAATGCAGTATTGTTGAATCCTTTTGTAAAAACACATGACACTGAGTAGAACAGATCACTGTCACTGTACCTACCAACCTATCTGAGAGAGCCTTAAATGACATTTAGTCTTGGCAGTAGTGCCAGGTGAGGAAGAGCAATGCTGATTTGTTTCTGATGTTAGCATCACCAAGATCTTCTATGACCTAGAAGAAATTATCTTTTAAGCACAGAAGACTAATTGTCTCTGTTGTGTTGCTGTGCAGTTAATGTGAACATCTGCGGAGACTTAATTTTTAACAGGTAATTTTAAACCATTTTTATAGAATAAAGAAAAAAATGTGTAGAATATACTTACAGGCCGTACGCTGAATTGACTGCTAAGCTGGTTATCTGTTGAGGAGGTTCTCCACTCACCCACACTAGCTGGATAACCAGCTCAATTTGGTAGCCTGGAGACTGCTTAAGAGGAGAATTTTTAACTCTGCAATATAAACAAAACATGGTATCTTGCAATGATTCTCCACAGTCTCCATTCTTTCCTTATAAGCTCAGAATTCACACTTTAAGAAGTTGGAAAATCGCAAAAAAACCCCAAACAACAAACCACAAAACCATAGAAACAACCAGAAAAAACCAAAACACTTCGAAACTGGTCATCCACTTCTTTTAGGGCCCATTTGATTCATTACTTAATTGAAATTTAATTGAGCAATGATCTGAAAGACTTCATTTCTCTCCTCTTCAATGCAAGGCATAACAGCTTTAACATGTCATATTGTCTTGAATAAAGGCTTTCAGTGTCTAAGAGGAAGGTGTTATCCATTCATTTCAGAGTTACCAGAAGAATTCTAATTTAGAAAATGCTATGGGGTGAGGGGTGCATATGGAAGAAGGATACTGAAAAGGAAAAGGGAAGCACAGTGTAGTGAGACAAATGCAAACAAAAAGCTTCAGTAACAAAAATTTTGAAACTCATGATACGGTGGAAGATAAATGAAAACCAGGTACATTTTTGTAATGGCAGACCAGTCTGTGGAATGAACCTAGGAATGGAGAAACTGAAATTCCTGGAAAGATATTTTTTTTTGCATACTAAGCAACAAACTTATGAATGCTATGCAGAAATTATTAGGTCTTTCATCTTTCAAGCTGAAAAAAGTTACACAAAACACAAGATCCTCTGGCTCCTCAATTCCTCTTATTTTAATCATTCATTCTCATCAATGCATGTGTTGGTTTTCCAGCATTTTAGAAAAAGTCAGAATTTTACAATTTTTCTACTCTATCCAGTGTTCTTTATAAAGACACTTCTTGAACTCAGTACAACCAATAAGATGAAAACTCCCACTTAGAGAAAATACCCCAATAGGGTTAGTTATTTTCTGGATGGACTCACGCAAAGAATTAAAATCGAAGTTGGTACCTTAAAACATTAGAAAACAAAAAGTACATGTATATCTTAACTTTAGATCTAAAAATGAGGTTCAATGCACATTCCTCAAGGAAAAGGTGATGGTCCAGAGGCCTCATTACGCAGGATTGTAGAATAATAAAAAAAATAATAAAAAGACTTTCTCAAATTAGTAAAAGTTCACACATGTAGAACCTTAAGGAAAAAACTCCCAATTTAAAAAATCTGAAAATTGGTCAAAAATCTACACTGCAAGAGCTATGAGGCATCATGAGAAATTAGAATCCATGAGAAAGGGACATTAATTTAATTCTGTTTCCTGTTCCCAAAACACAAAGCAGCTCCCTTGGACAGTTATGAGAAAGAGAGAAAAAAAAAAAAAAAAAAAAAAAGCAGCCTGAAGAAACTTACCCTACAGTTAGTTATTTTAAAGTATTTTATTGCTTTTGGTTTGGCTCTAAAATCCTACTGCTCTGGAAAACTAACAGGTGAAATATATTCAGACATACTTAGCCTAAAGTTGAGGAAAGCCACAAAACACTAAGTAGTCTATTAATTTCAATGGAAAATAAAATTTCAAACTATATTTCTGCCATTGAAAATATTAATCTAAAGCATGAGCACCTATAGCTATATAGCATCTATGCCAAAGTGTCCTAAAGCAGGCAGCAGTCATAAGGTAAGAATTTGCAGATTTCTTTTTTTTTTTTTAATCAGTTTATAAAGCTTAAAGAAACTTGAGATGCAGTATTAATTTCGTAAAGGACAATACAACTTCCAGATAGTAGGAAAACCTTGCTCTAAGAAATGAAATGTTGTCACTCACTCTGACATTTCAGTAATAATATCAAAGTGCATATATTATCACATATTCAGGTAAAGTTTCATGTTCAAAATATAACAGAATATACTTACTTTAAACATGGGACATTATCACGAAGTCCATCAGACGAACTGCTACTAGTAGATGGATGAGACTGGGGAACAATGGATTGAGGATTGGAACCTGTGCCTGGAGTTGGTAAAGGAGGCACCTGCTCACCATCTGGAGATTCAACATCATTTATTTCATACAACAGACGTACTTCCAGCATCTGTAAATTAAAGTGAAAAAATATCAGTAAACTGCCCTTCAGAAGACTAGATATTAAATAAATGAAGTGCAACTGAAGGTACTAGTGATGAAAGACAGATGAAAGAGTGGATGTCACTTTTAAAAAATAACAGTAGTTTAATGAACAGTGTAAACTAAACACGGACATGTAGTCTTCAGAAATAGTCACACTAACTACTACAGGCTGAATGTATGAAGATTGCTTAAACTTGAAAGCTCAACATATTTCCCAATATTTAAAATTTTGTTCATTTATATTGCAAAGAAATAAAATAATGGATACCAGACTCATTGAATTATCATTCCATGCTCATAGTAAATTCTCAGTTATGAAGATTATTTGTTTTATGTAGCTCAAAAATGCTAAAACTAAGAAGAGCTGAAGGCATATAGACAGTTACACTTAATACTGTACACATATGACTTAGCCCAATGTCTGATGTTGCATTGAAATATACTATAAGCTTTAGAGTTTATAATGATTTCAGGTTTCTTTCTGTTGGATCTATCAGTATTAAGTGTAGTGCAGTGTAAATAAAGTTTTCTACTGTTTTATTCTCATAATCTGCCAAGTAGAACTTAATTAATGGACTGAAATAAATAATTTTTTAAAACATTCCTAGTACTGAAGGACAGTTTGCTAGGAGATAATTTGTAAAAAACAATTTAAAAAAACTTATTTCCTCAGACAGGAATGTACTTGTATGTAAGTATACACCATAAGGAAAAAGATATGCCTTATATCCTTGAACTGAGACTTATCTGAAGAGGGCAGAATAAGAGTAAGGAAAAAGAAAAAAATCAACAAAAAACTAACTCCATTATGACTTTATAATGAAACAGATTCAAGTTTGCTTTCAGCTCATACATTCACATAAGCAAAGTTTCATTTATGTGTCCAATTTAGTATTTTACTAATAACATGAAAGACAATTAATAAGTAAATTGCTACAACAATCTTACAGCTAAACCCTACGAAGTTAAAAAATGGTTATACTAATTACCGGAATTACTTCTGTCGTCACTTCCTGCTTGCTGAATCTGTAAATAATGACATGTGCAGAAACTCCAGCTATGCACAGCATTCTACTTTCTGGACACCATGAGATGATTTGAATAGCATATGGATCTTCATCTACTATATCTGTGTTTGGTCTGTCATCTTTATTCCGTGATTTTTCAAATACTTTGGCTGTTTTTAGCTTATAGAGTACTTGCAGCGTTACTAGGAACAAGCCAAAAGAAGTAATAATTAGTTTTGATCTAAACAGATTTTTTGTTATTTTTTTAATTTTATAAACTCTTCACAGATAAAGCCACTATATTCAAGAAAAGAAGGCAGAGTAGAAGCACTGGATATCTGTGTTGACATACCACTTGCCCAAAGCAGGATCCTTTAGTTTGAAAACAAACAATAAATCCTAAACAACGCTCCTTCTGAGAGATAAACTTCAGTTATAAACTAAGCCCTCACAGCTTCTCAAGGCTTAACTACACTTAGGGATCTCTTTATAACAACAACATCTAGCCACATGTGCCACACATGCTATACCCACAACTTAAGCCTAGCTATGGCAGAGAAAGCAAAACATCTTTCCTTTCTCCTTACAGTATTTCAAGTCCATGGCCTCTCATTTGCCTTCTCAGACTTAACATCACCAGTTCCTCCCATTATTTTGTCCCGTCTGATCATTCAAAAGCGCTGTGCTCTTACCTGTCAGCATTTTCATGACAGCCTGTTTCCTAGAACTGTCCTAGCAAGGCCTTGCTAGTTTAACATCATGAAAGAATTACTCCATGTTGGTTTTACAGATATTTCCACTTATTTATCCCAATGTTTTTTTCTGTGTGTGACAATGACACTGCAATCCATTAGATCTCCAATTTTTTTTCCAGAACATCATTTCTAAGTGTAAATCATTGCTCCTCTATACAACTAAGTTATCTTGGACACTATTCAAGAATTAGCAACTTCATTCTCAATTGTAATTCTTAGTCTTTCTTATATTTTCTTTCAACTATCTTGGTTTTGCTTTCAAACTTAATATTCTCTAGTCAATTACCCAAATAAATACTACAAATACTAATCATAAATCTAGGAAAACTTAATTTATAGCACACTTTTCTCCCCTTACAGATTTCAGTGATTTTTACCTGAATTACACTTCCCTAGTTCATCTGTAAGACTGTGCTATTAAAGAGATTAAAGTTTTTAAATCAAAATACACAATACTTGCAGTTTCTCCCTTAACAGGTTTATTTATCTTTTTCATAAAGAAACAGGATCTCCTTTTGACAGATACTGAACAGAATTCAGCATCTTCTCTTCTATGCCAAAGAGAATTTTTAGGCATACAGAAACAATCAGTTCTTTGTTTCCATCCCCCCTTTCAGGTTCCACCCCCATCCCAAACTGAAATTAAAGACCTATAACACTCCAAATACTCCTCCTCCCAGTTTTTAAACATATACATTGCATCTGTTCCATCCCACACCTACACACGCCTTAGCATTTTGGAATCTCACCAGTGTTCCACAAGTTTTCAAAGACAAATGAGAACTATTCCAAGATGTCTTTAGACAGCTTTTTAAGTACCAGGAGTAAGGTCAGAACTAGATTAATTAAAACATCTAACTCTGTATAGTCCATTCTAAATTGAATTCTTATGTATTTCTCACTGATAGCTGTGTAGATCATCAGATGCAAGTAACTCTTTAACTGAAGAGAAATGTAAGAGTATCACTCTTCAGGCCTGTTCATTATTCCACCAAAGAGAAGTGTTTTTATTTCACTGTTCTACTGCCTTTCTTCACAAATGTCTAGATAATTTTATTAGCACAAACTACTACTGGTTCAAATTCTCTTTTTTAGATACTGTAAGTTTATGGGGAGCTGATGTCTCATAAGCACATGCCTCTGTCCTGTCTAAAAAGTCAGAAGTAACTTATTGAAAGTCACCCCCAGGGATGCAATTCTGCCCCTCTACTCTGCTCTGGTCAGAAGCCACCTGGAATATTGTGTACAGTTCTGGTGCCCTCAGCACAAGAAAGCTATAGACCTGTTGGAAAGGGTCCAGATAAGGGCCACCAAGATGATCAAAGAACTGGAGCACCTCTGCTATGAAGACAGGCTGAGAGAGTTGGGGTTGTTCAGCCTAGAGAAGAGAAGGCTCTGAGGAGACCTTATAGCACCTTCCAGTACTTGAAAGGGGCCTACAGGAAAGTTGGGGAGGGGCTTTTCATCAGAGAAGATAGTGATAGAACAAGAGATAATGGTTTTAAACTGAGTGAGGGGAGATTTAGGTTAGGTATCAGGAAGAAATTCTTCACTATAAGGGCAGTGAGGAACTGGAATGGCTTGCCCAAGGAGGTTGTTGCTGTCCTATCCTGGAGGTTTTTAAGACCAGGTTGGAGGAGGTTTTGTGCAACCTGGTCTAGTGGTAGGGTTCCCTGATCATGACAAGGGGGTTGGAACTTGATCTCTAAATCCAACCTCAAGGATTCTATGATTCTATTCATTGTACTAAAAAGGAATGCATTTCCTTTCATGCATCTCTATCCTCAATAATGTGTTTCTGAAGGTATGTCTCAAAAATCTTCGAACTCTTCCATTATAGCTGGCCCTTGAACTTCCAGTGCATTGTCACTAAAACACTGGTGGTAAAAACACTGTAACAACTAAGAAGTAATGTTAATTGTATTTAATACTAAATGAAAGTTTCCTATGGAACTACTGACTCTACATGAGGCAGGAAACAATGAGAATGACTAGTCTGTAATTACATTCCATTAGAGAAATCAGTAAGTTTAGAAAACTCTTACTACACAGGAAAAAAAATCTCTATTGAAACACTTACTTGCTGACGCATCCCAAAACTTGATTGACCCATCAGCATGCCTATGAAATATTAAAAAATTAATAAGATGGTAAAATGGTTAGCTGGAATGTTAGAAAACTGCCACAGATTAGAAAATGAATGGTTAACATTCTATTTTTATTAGTATTCTTAGTGACACTATTTTCACAATTTATTGGAAACCAATATTTTACAAACATGCCCCCCAAAGACTCTGGACAGAAGGGATTAAAAAAACACTTGGAGGCTACCTCCCTGAAATTCCACTTCATTGATTTATAATTTCAAATACTGATTTCAGTTACCTGCATTTCCCATAAGCAGTCTGATATACCTTACCATTTGTTGTTAGAAAATGCCCTTTACTTGGAATGACACTTTTAAAGGAGATGCCTAAACATACTGCATTTCAGTGTATATGAGTCACTTAACTTGCTTATTTATCTTTGAAACTGAGAATCAGATGACTACATTTTTTCAGGACTGTCTCTCAAAGTTCCTGCAATGTGTAGCATACAGTGACAGTAAAACTCAATAGGGCTAATGGGCTGTTATAAAGAAAACTTCAGCAGTGCTCTTGCTTTCAGTTATGTCCTGCACAGTTAAAATTTCAATTCTGTTTATGCTCCTTGGAGCAGTACTAGAAGGATCAGTCTCACAGGAGAGATCAAAATGAAGATATTTAAAGTTTTGGTTATCCTTCTTCAAATTTAAAACTTGGCTTCCCTTTGAGAATTGAACTCAGTAACTATTTAATGGACTCCCTGTGCTTTAAAATACTGATCATGTATTCCTCAAAAGTTAAAGAATAGAAGACTCATCAAGTATACACTGAAAGCCAGCAGACATAATCACAATACCACACAATAATAATCGCTGTAACACATGTACTATCATTTTCTTCCTACCTACTTTTCCATAATTTTGCTTTACTTTCTTGCTAATGCCTCAAGAAGATACGTAAATGACTTGTATGGTGAACATAATTTCTTTAATCATCCAAACCACTCATAGTACATAGTTTTCCATATGAGGAACAAAATATTCTCACCTCTATTCAATCAGCTTAGGAAGTTACAATCACACTGTGGTGTCACTTACCCTGTAATAATTATCTCTGGATAGCTCTGAGTGATTAAACCCCAGTTGCCTCCACTGATAGGCCATTCCTGGAAGATCAACAAATACACTGAGGAAGAAAATATCATAGAGTACAAAACTAAGCCACTGAAATTCCTGCACATACTGCAGATTCCAGTGTTTCACATGGCTTGAAAAAGTAAATAGACATACCCATTGCAAAGAAAAAATTCAACAAGGGCTATACACATCACCCCTGCTCCAGAAGTCCAGAAGCCCCCAGGGATGTGACACATGAGGAAAGCATGACTATAGGTTTGACATCAGCTATACCCTCCCTAGACACCTGCTATTAGCTACCGTCTAGGACAGCATGAGTCAGATGGAGCTTTGGTCTTAGTATGGCCATGTCTAACATTGCTCAGAGCTGTTGATTTTCAGTATTTTCAAACACATATAACACAGATACTAGATGCTATACCTTCTTACTGTATCCTTGACGTTTCTGTCGAGCACCAACTGAATAGAGTGCAGGTATGAGGTCCACAGGACAATCAGCAAAATATTCACAACACGTAACCGGAGACTCATGTATAGTCAAAGGATAGGGATTCTCAAATATAGGGTACCTTTAAGAGATGAAAGGAGAAGACTGTTGATCTAGGAACAATTTTTATTTTTTTTTAATACAGAATACAAGTACAACACTAAAGACTAAGGTTGCATTTTTTTGCATAGAGAAAAATTAGATGTATCAAATCAGATTATGAACAAATACAATACGCAACTTCACTGCTCATCCAAGTACACTATCAAGGTACTGTAGTACTCCCAACAGAACCTTAAGTTTGTATTGTTTCTAGAGCACTGCTATTCCCTATAGTTCAATATTTTTAGAAGTTAACTATTTTAATGGCTTGTGAAATAAATGGCGTCATCGAGTCCTAATTGTAGCAATGTGGAGCTATGAATTTATTTCTAAGTCTGCAGTCTGTTCTTCCAGGGAGAATGATAAGAAGGCTCCACTTCTCACTTGGTATTACTACACTGTTCTTAGCAAGTTGTCCAGGACTTTACCTTTCTGCAACTTGAAAATTACTTTCTGAAAGATACAGATAGCAACACTCAGTTACCAATTAGATGCAAACATCCATGAATATACTCCCCACCACTACCTCCATCGGTAAAGTGACAGCTTTAATGAGGAAATAAACCAATAATAATAAAAACCAGAGGTAAATATGTGTTCAAATAATATTTAACCCCAGAGAAATGCATCTATGCATGTGCTTAGAGGTGAAAAGGGACACAACTTCTCAGCCCTTCTAAAGGAAAAATGAGCAGCAACAGATGAAAGCATTCTACATACCAATAATGTTTTACAGAGCTATCTGAAAAGCTAAAATAATCCTCTAAAGATTGAATGAAAAAGGGGCTTAATTTTAACAAAATATAATCCATATGACGACACAGGGCAAAAGCAGAACTCATGTAGCAAAAAAAAAATCTAGTAATTTTGTTGCATTTTTCAGATGTGAAACAATTAATACTGTGCAAATGTAACATGACAAAGACCATTGTAATTCTTCTAAAAACATAACTGCTGAAGTTTTTTTAACATTAAAGGGAACAAGCCTTAACATAACTTCAAATTTCAGTGATTACTTCACTTAAGAAAAAAGTTTGTACAAGGCCTTTTCTTTCAAGCTTATTAAAAAGTTTTTATTAAAACTTTCCACATATGAATGTTGGAAGCTCAATGCCAAGCCTTTTCTTTCAAGCTTATTATTATTATTATTATTCCACATATGAATGTTGGAAGCTCAATGCCATTGGTATATCAGAAACAAGTCTGGATACAGCACACAGCCATGTAACATTGGAAAAATCTGAATTGAATTGCTAAGTACCTGCAGAGACAACAGGACTACACTTGATCTTTGTCCAAATTTGAGAGAATCTTCATTATCTAAGGTATCAACACTGACTTTAAGGATACATATTTACACATTTTTGTTTCACCCTAGAAAGAAGTTTTTTGCAATAATTTTTTTTTCTTTGTTGACAATTGGTGATTTTTAATCAGGAACACTAAAAAGTGTTCCTCCACTAACACCTGAATAGTTAGTTGTTACTGCCAATACTAATTTGAAATCCCTTGGTTGAAAAAAAAAGAAAAAAGGTTGGATCCAGAATTTGTAATTGTCATCTAGTAAGAGTATACGGACTGTTCCATGAACAAAGGAAGAAGAGGCTCAAAATGTCTTATCCAAGTATTAGTAGTGAAAACTCTAATAGCATGCGGCTTTTAATCAACTTCATACCACAGCAGCAAAACAGGAGGTAGATGTTACCACTCTGATTTTATGTGCATATTTGTTGCATGAGTTGCTATCTGTATCACTTAAAGTAATTAATTTGGCAATAAAATGAGCAAATCTTCATGTGATGACAACAATACAGTGCCAGACAAAATTATGTGCCTTATCTGAACAGCTGTTTTACTTGCTACCCTCCCCAAACTTCCAAGCTCCCCTTACAGCACTAAGTAATCAACTTCAAAATAAACAGTGATAATTAAAAACCAGCAGTGATCTATGAGGAATTTCTGTCAGTCGATCAAGTCTCAAAAAAATCACATAATATTCTACTAATCTACTATATACTAACTTGAGAAAAGCTGATCTATAAGGATTCCCAGTTCTGCTGAAGAAACTTTATATTCAACATTCAAAAGTTTATGTTCTGGACAGGGAGGTATTATGGTAGATTAAAAAAGGCTACAGACCAGAACAACAGGATGATCACTGCAGCTAACCATTAAAAGGATTACACAAGCTGCTTACCCATTTTGTGCAAGGTCAATAAGAACTAAGTCCTTTTCGAGGAGAACAACTACAGCATATGGTTCCTGAAAGTCTGAAAACAATAAAGAAAATAGTTATTTACTGGTAAGCACAGTTCTTGCATGCACAGCCTCAAGTATGTGATTAGTCCTGGCACTCCAGCAGTCAACAGTAGAAAAGCCACTTAGATGACTATAGTTTCTGAATCTATTTCATATGCTCATCCTTCTGAATATCCCAAGTTTGTGAAAGTCCCAATCTCCCTTTAATCCAAAAGTCTAAATTCTAATTGCTAGAATTCATTAAACAGCTCAAATAACAGGAAAAGGAACTTGTATATGCAGTATTTTTGAGAAAGAGCCAATTACTGAACAATAACATCCTGTCACCCCAAAACTGCTTTTCCTCATATTCAGCACAGTTTAAATTCTAATTGCTTATAAAACAAATTGAAAGACAGCAGACTTGGCACTAAAATAAGAAAATTGAAGGAATTTCCAAAGTTCATCTTGTCCTCTTCAGCCTCCAAATTCTGAGCTAAGCAGTTTTACATACTATAATGGAAGTTGACAGCTAAAAACATTGCAATTATCAGCAATACAACATTATTAGTCTGGGACAACTACCTAAACTATAATAAAAAAACCCCAAGAACCTTCTGCAGAAGGGAGAATACAAGTTAGTGATAAACTTCCTGTGAGTATTGGCATTAATGAAAGTTACAAGTACTATACAAATGCTAATCAAGATTTAGCATTGACTGGAAAGGTCTTACATGCCCAAATAAACACTGTTGAACACATCTGCTGCAGTAACTACAGCCTAAAACTATAATGCTACTTTTTGTCTGCAGATGCTTTTGGGATTAAAAAGAGAAAAAACATGCAACCAGTAATCAGCATTCTTCTAGAAGCAAAATGGGTTTTATAATAAACTATTCTATTATGATGATTTGCAAAGTAGAACATACTTATGACAATAGGGATAACAGATGTTGCTGCTTCAGTCTGATCCCCAGAGATAAAACAGAAAGACCATAGTAAAGAATATTCTGATGGGATAAAGCTCCAGAGAAAAGAGGTTGAAGTATTGAGATAATTCTTTACAGAGCCTACCATTAGGATATGGTGTTTCACAGAGGGTTAGAAAGTCAACAATAGAATAATCCATTTCTAGCACAGCAGTACTCTTCCCATGCATAACTGTTAAACAGGGTCTTCTTCCTACAGTGTCATATGACAAGCCTCCTGAGAGAATGATGAAAGGCTCCCTGGAATAAAGCAGAGGCATTTACGATCAAACCAAGATAACACATTAAAAGAGATTGGGCAAGGTTTTGTAACCTTGTGAGAAAGTTCAATGAGGTATCATGAAGCGGAGATACATTAAGAATAATGCAAACCAGCTCTCCATGCAACGTGTAGCTTGGGTATGTGTTTCAAAGCATAAAACACAAAAGTTAGGAAACTAAACCTCAAGTCAGTCATCTCTTAAAAACCTTATGTTAAATAAGCAATATAGAACAAATCTTTACAACTGTTTGCCAAGATAGGATTTTTATTTTCTTAAACTTTAAATTTTTTTTCTTTTCCACTGAACTGCAGATTCTGATTTGACAAGAGTCCCATTTAGCCATAATATAAACATACCAGCAAGATCAGGAAAAAACAGCCCCATTTACTTTCTGTAGAGAATCACCCTTGAATTTGAAGGAAGAACAATTCGCAAAAAAGTATCAAGTAATTTTCGGTCACAATAATAACTGTCTTAGTGAAGCAAGAAGCTGCTTGACAAGCTTTAAAGCCCTAACATCTTTTAAGAAGCACGAACATAAATAAATGCCCTTACTTTTCTTATCACACATTTACTTCAGACATTTTATCCGTTCTTCCCCACACCACTATGCACCAAATTCAAGGAACTAAATTTTTTTTCAACTCTTTACAGAAACATGTATTTAAATACATACACATTTTCTCCAATATGCTCATAACATAGTTTAGGATTTCATTAATTGAAAAAAAAACCAAAACAACAATATATTTTTTACTAGGTACTTTCTTCTTTCTCAATTATCAAAAGTCATCACTAACTTCAATAGTGTTTATGTTTAAAGCAGAGCATAATATTTTTAAAGAGCAGACTGAGTGTTTACAAATACAAAGCTCAAGAAATTTCACCCATTACTGACTATTGCTTCCAACTTGACGTTATATTTCTGGAGGGAAAACAGGCACTTACAAGTGTGAAATTTGCCTGATCTACTTTTGTGCTCACTTCAGGTAGAAATCCTTCCCCTTAAATCTACCCAGGAAGCAGTTTATATGTCAGTACCTGGAGAAAATTTGTAGAGAAACAAGCCATCCTGACATGTTATGAAAAAGAGGCAGAAGAGATCTTTTATTTTTTGTCATTTCCTCTAGCACCATCTTTCCCATGCTGCCTAAATCACTTTCACTAGTTAGCATATGAAACAAACATGACAGATCATGTACATCTTTCTTCCTGAAAACTGTGTATAAAGGGTGCAGTTCATGTACATGATGCCCTTCATCAGTTTAAGGCTTGGCTGAAATGTGCTTTGCCTTTGTAGCATTGAAGGCAAAGTTGACTAAGGTAAGCTTGCAGTTTTTACAACTATTTCACAATCTGCCTGATCCTTCAGAAAGCTCTGTGACTGAAGAGCTGAGAGGATCAGAGTTCTGCTGTCTGAGGAAGAGATCTAATGTCCATGAACTAGACCATGGGTCCACTGAGTTCAATACCCTGCCTCCAAGAGTAACTAAAAGTCTATTTATAGAAAAGCATTAAGTTTTCTCCAAGTTTTAATTTAATCTCGACTATTCATATTCGAACTTCAGACAATCTGCTATGGTTATGTACTTGAATTAATTTCAGGAAATTGACAAACTTTAGTTTAACCTGGTATTTTCAGGATGTTAATAAAGAAAAAAAAAACCTACTGGTGTGATGTACCTGCAGTATTTAATTGAGCTGGAATGATTTATTGCAATATTTTTTGTCTACACAAAATATTATTTTTTTTTTAAACAATAATGCTGCCAAGACAATTTGCAGTAACTATTAGACTTCTGAGTTCACCAGAATCAACTAACAATAAAAAAAGTGACAAATTTCAGTTTCTAGGTTTCGTACATCACTATAAGAGCTGCATCCTGTTTTTACTTCTCAAGGTAAACAGATTGCTTTGGGCAGGCTTGCCAGAGCCTGTATACTTATGAAGCAAAGAATGGAAGAGCTAAGAATAGATTACATGGATCTGTCACATGGATTTTTCACAGATGAATCAAAGATTAAAGTTTACCTTTGTCTGCCAGAAAGACTAATACAGGTTTGTGTATGAACTTTGCATATTTCCTTGAAACCCTGGATTTACCATGAACACAAGCTGTGCATTTTCTAATTAAATATCTAGTGTTGTCCTTTAGTTGTGATACGTACGAAAAGGGTTAGTGTACACGAATGTGAAATAAAAATGCATAATTTAAAAACTAAGAATTTTAAGAAAAATTAAGAAAATTGTATTTTTCATACTAGAAGAGGTTGATCCAACTTTACATTTTAGCTACCTGAAAAAATTGGAAACACTTAACAAAAAGCAGGGCTCAGTTCTTAAGATAATTGCTATACAGCATTTTTAGCAGCTGTTAAACAGATTCTTCTTTGAAACAGTTCTGCCTCAGCAGGTTTGGAAACAATCCCTTTACCTTAATTTCCTCAACAGTTAAATTTGTAAGATCACCTGGAGAACACAATTAAGAAGTCATTACAAGTGGGGAAATGTTTCACAGAAAATAATTTCAGAAAACAAAGAATTAGGTCTTGCAGTATATGAAAACATTAATAATAATAATAATAAATATAATAATGATAATAACAACAAGAACTGGGAAGTGAGTGGTTCACTACCCTAGAAGATGTTTCTGCTCAATTTTAGAAGCAAACTGTCAATGTCAGCCAATTTCTGACTATCTGGATGTGACAGAAAACAGTATATACAGAATTCAGGCCATTGGTACTAGCTGGCTTACTTTTCAAATCATGGGTGAATTTGTTCCTAAGTTAATCTCTAGTAAAGGTGGAAAAGGTTAGTTTAGTTTAAGACTGGGTATCTTGTGCTAATGAAGATAAATTACTAATTAATTTTGGGAAGTGTGCTGTTGAGCCAAGAAACTCACACAACAAAACAGTACTATTCAAACCATATTATCAGATCAAAAACTTTAACATACATGGAAACCTCATTTTTATTGTAACCTCTGGGTACCAATCATATACATTCACCTTGCTAAGAGGTGCTGCTCTATTCTTAGTCAGTGACAGCTGCGTTAGCTATCAAGACAATACCCTTTTTGATTATGTCTTATGGGAAGCCTTTGAGCTGTAACTTCTTTTACACAAAGCTCTACTAGTGAAGAATAAGCTTGGGCAATTTTACCATAATACTAATATTGACCAGCATAAATACTATATGGGACTGAAGCTGGAAGGGTTGATAATGGCATTAGGAAGCTCAAGAACTTCTCTATGTTCACTTTTAATAGAAAGGTATGCATAAAAGGCAACATGGAAACCTATTCAGCAAGCCCAAAAGGTAACTGGTTCCACCTTTGGAACTCACAGCTTCACAAATGGAGTATTTTATGTGAACTTAAATGGCTGAAGAATAATGACACTGTGATCTGGGACTGGAAAGTCATCCTAATTTGCTTAAGGAATATACAAAAAAACTTGCCTTTTTTGAGCCCCTGCCCCAGGTACAGGAGGACTATCAATAGTAACCTTTCTACATACATTGTCCTAGAAATAAAGGTACTGCCACAGGGTAAACAAACTTTGTTTTTGGAGACTTCAGAGACACTATCTGCAGTAGACTACAAACAAAAACAAAACAAAAAACCAAACCCAAACAACAGAAAAACTGCAAACTTAAAATATAAATAGGTAGTCTATAAAAACCATTAAAAGCCTCAGATCCTCCTATTTCCCCAAATTCATCTTCACAATATGGAGAACATAATGATAGAAGAAAGTGAGAAGGGAGTAGTAAGAGCTATAAAAATAGAAAGAATAGGATCTGTAGCCCCTACTACAATTTGCCAGCTGTATTCCTTCTGAGTCATTCTGGACACCTTTTCTCTAAAAAGAAGTTTACTGAAAATTAAATACAGTAAAGAATACAAGAAAAGAATAGCAAATCAATCATTTTCCACATGAGAAGATACAGAAACAAACCCAGATCCTAGACTACTCTGGATAAGGATGGAACAAGAATGAAGTTGACAGACAGGTGTTAAGAGTTCCATAAGGAGCATGGGAAAAACAAACATGGAATGGTAACTCACTGTTTTTCACAATAAAATAGTTAGGGGAAATAACTGAAATATAAATTAAGAAGGACCTCTTAAATATGTTGTAAAGCTTTTTTTGTTTTGTTTTGTGGAATTTTGTGCTTTGTTTTTCAAGAGCAGCTAGAGCAGACTGCTATAGAAGCAAGTTTAATTTATTAGTTTTGTATACTCTTTCAGTACCTAGAAAAAAATATGTCCTATCCAGGAAGGATTTTCCTCTGTGCTACAGAAATGAAACCATGAACAACAAACAACAGTGCTTTTAGCTTAAGTAAAACCTGCATCATGGTCATACATAATCAATTTCAACTGGTGAAAAGAAAAACTAACATTTTAAGTAACGGAAGGTAGCTTTTCCTTGCTTTAAAATTCTTACAGGATTACAATTGAAAATTGAACTGTGATGTGAACTGAAGTATATGCAGCAGCAAATGAATAGAAATTTTCAGTGCTGTTTTCACCATCATGGTACAAATTGAGTTTTGTTTGTTTGTTTTAAAATTAAAGTTCTGGAAGAGCATCACAACAGTTATAGATCAGAAGTACACTTAAAGCAAATAAGATATTAGAGAGAAAATATGAAAATGAAATGCGTCGAAACATGCAGTTTGGATGAACACCAGAAAAACCAGAGGTGTAAGAGAAGAAAAGGCCACACTAGAAAAAGTAGTCTCCCCAGAGAGCTATGCAGCTATGTGTTCTTAAAAATTATACAGGAATAAACTGTGTGAAAAGTCAATTAGTTTTCACATTGTAATATTCCTTCAAAATGACTCTTCATAACAGAAGGGTTTTGATTGCACAAAGTGTAACTCGCTGAAGCTGAGGCTACTTTTGGTTACCTGTATCTTTCTTTAGATCAGCTTTTGACATTTCAGTTCAGAAAGGAATATGCACAGATGTAGAGTGCTGCAACTAAAATATGGCTTTCCAGCTGATCACAGATGCTCATACATCTGTGAATTAGGCTCAATCTTAAATTTCTATCTAGTTCACTTTTAGCAAACAATAAAATACAGAAAACCATTGACATCATATGTATGAGAATACCAATATCTACTAGGAACTATATTACATCAATTAAATTATCATCTTCTATAGTCTCCAATGACTGGAAAGCAAAACAATTCATAAACCCCCCTCAAAAGAAAAAATGAAAAAATTCAGGTTGGCAAATACTTGAAGAGATTTCCTCGAATATTTTATCATTTTACTCCAATTTTTTATTTATTTTTTTTTACTCCAGCACTTTATAACACTTAGAACCATAAATAAAAGAAATTACACATAGCTCATGAAATCCTTCAATTCTAATTGCAGTCTTGGTAAGAGAACACGCTACCCAAGATACTGTAATTCCATTTGAGCCTCTCATTGCAATTACTGCTTTGTTACATTCTCAACATGCATAATTAGGCACAATTCACTGCATAAATTACTGCGCTTTACCAGAAAAACTTCTGTTAAGTAGCATTTTTGTGGGATGAACACATTCAGAATATTCACATCAGGCTACTATTTATCAAAGTTCAGTGTTTCAGGTCTGTCCTTTAGTGTTTTTTCTTCTTTATCAGCCTTTTTTTTGTTTTCTTTAATGTTCTCAAAAGATTAAGCAAAAAGACACAAGTTTTGTAGCATCAAAGCAGAATGTAGATAATGCATTACCAATATCTTTACACAAGTATAGGTTTCATAGAACCATAGAATGATATCTAAATGGCCCCAGTATTGATCATACCAGTGATGCCAATTTTATTTCTGTTCATAGAATCATAGAATGCCAGGCTGGAACGGACCTCAAGGATCACCTGGTCCAACCTTTCTAGTTGGTACCATAGTTTATATGAGATGGCTCAGCACCTTGTCAAGCTGAGACTTAAAATTGTCCATCATGGGGGAATCTACCACTTCCTTTGGGAGACTATTCCAACGTTTAATTGTCCTCAGTGTGGAAAATTTACCTTTGTATACAGTACTTGGTTCACATATGTTTTGTAGTTTATTCAGCAATATCTAATTTACCAAAACCTTTTCAGCTACTGTAACATAGCTCAGTCTCATCAGGATATGCATCCCAACACCTGGGAAACAAGTATGTTCCCAGAGACCTGCATTTATTTTTCAAGTGTCAATTTTGCATGTAAAAAAAGTCTTACCCAGCTCTAGTTGTTTTATATTCCACTTTAAGGATAGGTTTGCAGGGTTCTGGCTTCTTTCCATCCTTCAGCTGCTTTCCTAAAGTGAATTTTGTCCTTACATTAATCTTAAAATTTCACAACATGGTAACAAATTACAAAATTCACTATGCAAGCTACAAAACATTAATGCTAACATATATTCAACACTTTGAATACTTTGGAATATTATCATTAAAGATTTGTTACATCTCTTAATACACCAATCTAAAATATTTAGGTTTTGTTGGTTGCTTTTTTTTTTCCAGGGTGGAAGGACTTTCTGCAGATTTTGGTTTTGTTTGTTTTTTAATTGAAGTGTTATGGAATATTTGTTTTCAAAAATATAATCCTCCCCTAATAAAGTAGTTTTAAGTAGCACTGGAAGAGACGTAATTTGTCTCATGTTCACCAGTTTGCAATGAAAATTGGTCAGATTTTAAGTAAAATCAGGTTTATTCTCAGTTTTATTCTTAAGGGCTAAGTTATGAACTTGAACATGAAAGCCAGCAGCTTCTCTCCTGTGTACTACTGGAAACTCAAGTTTCTAGAGATACAACTCCCCATAGATTCAGCAGAAATGTATTAGCTTAACACTGATACTTTTTAATACAATTATAAAGTTCTGCAGACAGTATATTTTGCAGCCCAACATCTCATTACACAGAATCACACAATGGTTTGTGGTGGAAGGGACCTTAAAGATCATCTAGTTCCAACCCCCTCCATGGGCAGGGACACCTTCCACTAGACCAGGTTGCTACAAGCCCCATCCAGTCTGGCCTTGAACACTTCCAGGGAAGGGGCAGCCACAACTTCCCTAGGCAACCTGTGCCCGTGTCTCACCACCCCCACACTAAAGAATTTTTCCCTAATATCTAATCTAAATCGACATCCTTTCAGCTTAAAACTGCTCCCCCTTGTCCTGTCGCTAAATGCCCTTGTAAAAAAGGCCACTATTAGGTTTCCTTGGAGCCTTCTCTTCTCCAGGCTGAACAGCAACCCCAGCTCTCAGCCTGTTTTCATAAGACAGGTGCTCCAGCCCTCTGATCATTTTTTTGGCTCTCCTTTGGATTCACTCCAACAGCTCCATGCTCTTCCTGTGTTGGGGCCTCCAGAATGGGACACAGTATTCCAGGTGGGGTCTCACAAGAGCTAAGTAGAGGGGGAGAATCACCTCTCTCAATCTGCTGACCAAGCTTCTTTTGATGCAGCCCAGGACATGGCTGGCTTTCTGGGCTGCAAGTGCACTTTGCCAGCTCATATTCATCTTCTTATGAACCAGCAACCCCAAGTCCTTCTCCTCAGGGCTGTTCTCAATCCATTCTCTGTCCAACCTGTAATTATGTTTGGGATTGCACCAAACTAGGTGCAGGACCTTGCACTTGGCCTTGCTCAACTTCATGAGGCTGGCATGCGCCCACCTCTCAAGCCTGTCAAGGTTCCTCTGGATGGCAGCAGCAGCAATTTTTTATTGTTTGACTCCTACAGGATCATAAAGAAATCCACAGCTTCCTTTTTGCACTTGAGTCCATAGCCAGCACAGTAAACATAGACTTTGCTGGAGGGTCAGATAGGTAAACCAGGATGCTTAACAACGTGTACTACAACACCAACCTCACAGATTATCCTCACTTTTACATTCAAACTTGACAATATGAGATAAATAAGTTGCTAAAAAAATTATTTAGAGACATGCACACCATGTAAACCTGGTATTTGTATAGAATCTCTTTGAAAAGCAGCAGCATATTTCACAGAACAGTTACATGTAATGTTAATTTCCCATATTAACATTAATGCAAGTCTTCTCAGAAGTGGGAACATCTTACCAGATGCTAGTCTTACTCTGTTACAAACCTTTCCAAGAATTTATATGGTAATCTACACATTTATACAGGAAAAAGATGCCTGTTTACATGTATTTTAAGCAACATATGGGATTGTAATGTCAAGCAAAAAGCAAGCCCTGCATTAGTTAATTTGGAGATCAAGGCCATTGTGTGAAAGGCAAGCTTAAAGTTCATAGATTTAGATAAAATGGCACTGATTCAGATTCTTATTTCATACTTTTTAAAACAATTAAATCTACCAGAATTAGATATAACAAAGTTTTTTACTTGGACTGCAAGTGCATTTTTAATACTTGGTTTTGCAAAACACACTTCTATTAAAAATAAATTTCCTGTGTTTTAAGAACTGTCAAATACAGTGGGTATCCATTTTCATCCTACCATGTGGAGTGATTGTCTGGAATGGTTTGGTAGGAGATTTTACATTCCATATGGTCAAGGTACCATCCGAGTGACTACAAATAAATTGTTTTCCTTCATGATGCCAAGCCACAGAGTGAATAGCCTATGCAAGAGAAAAAAAGAAAAAACACTGTGAGTTGAAAGTCTTAGTATAATACTATTTCATTCCTTCCTCAATGACGTTAGAAAGCAAAAGGAAATTAGAAAAAGTACTACTTAAATCATACTGCTCTTACTATGTCCTAATTTACCAATGACACATTTTCTGCTCATAATCAATTCTTCCTGACATAACTTCAGCAAAAATACTGTCTTCATTGTAGTGACATGTTTAAGGGGAAATGAAATCCCAACTATTTTCCTACTACCCAAAGGGTGCAGAAAAAATTATTACCTCCTTAAAGCATGGAACTTTGATAGATTTTCCTAACACTTATGGTAACGACATTACTCTAGATATGAATATGTGAAAGGTGGACTGTACAAGACCACCTTTTCAGTGGATACCCTTAGTAGAGGTTCTGTCTGTAAGCAGGACTTACCAGCTCTTCAGGTATCTAGAGATTTTCTCTGTGAGAAAACCAAGAGTGTGAGTAATAGGGAACCCTGACTAGCAGTGAAAGCTTAGGCAGTAAATTACTGCCTTCTCTTAGGTGAATAGAAAATTGTGCAAGACAGATCTAAACTAGCTTTACCTAAACTATTATACATGTCTTCACATCTCATAAAAATTATACAGAACAAAACAGTTTCAAGCAATACAATTGAGAGAATCAAGAGATGACAACAACAGAGGAAAATTACTACATTATGCAAGTGTAGATTCTTCAGTAATAACTCTTCCAACTTAAAGCAGTAAACTATTTACTAAGTTTAGCATTTCTTAGTAAAATTTAATCTTGTTCCAGTGTATTACACAAAAATTCACATCAGCAAGTTTGAAAGTGCAGACTTGGTAAAACAGAGGTTGCATTTCAAAAAGCTCTTTTCATTAAGAGAAAAAATAATCTGTACTATGATTGTATGACGTAAAATGCATGTTTTACACACTCCTCTAGGTCAAGTCTAAGCCTGACAAGAGTAGGCAGCCCACAGTGTAAATTAAACAGATTCTGATATGCATTTATGTAAAAATAGGTCTTAGGAATCAATAAAAATTGCAAGCTTTATGGAAGGAAGCATAAATCTGAGAAATGAACACTTTTTCCTTTTCTTGAAAAAGATGAAGCAAACACAACAACTCGTTACTGTTGAAATGGCATTACTGCTCAAGAACATAAAGATCTGATAAACTAAGCACAAAGGAAAAGGATTACTGCTATCACTTAATTTCTGCAAGGACCTGATGGGACAGAAAGAATGCTGAATAATGAGGTGCTGGCTTTATTGTCTAGTTTTATAAAGCATCTGGTTATGTTTAGCAATGCAGCTAAATACTATTTAGAGCATATAAAAAAAATACATGTTTTATGTATTTTAAAAATAATCCAACTAACAAATTCTGTGGGCTGAGTATAATAAACTTTGGCAAAGTGCACTATCCTTTGCTATTTTCAACAGCCTAAGAAAAAATGGGAAAAAACTGCTGCAAGAGAAAGAAGCAAAAAAATAATGTAGCTACTGAGACTTAAATGGAAATACATAATGAAGATTGTTTTAATGCAATGAAATGTGCAAGGGCCTAATAACAGCATTAACATGCTTTGGTTTCTGGCAATTCATGTATCAGGGCTGCTTATTTTCCCCCTCCTCTTAATCTCTTAGGCTACTTTGACATGTTTTTAATGCTGTAAAATAATCTCATATATTCAGCCATGTACTAGAATACCGAGCCTAAAAATAGCAATCTATAATGCATTTGCTGCATTAATGCTATCAAAGCTTATTTTAAATCAGAACCAAAAAAATACTACTTGAAAAACGCACTTTATTAAAAATACACTTCTAGTTATCAGAAGTTGCACTTGAATTTTTTAGAAACTGAAGAAGTAGTTAAGAAATTTATTTCTTTAACACCTGAAAATACAGCACAGGAAACATGTACAGTATAATTTTATTAAAAAATCCTGATGTTTGAACACAGAAGGCATAAGAATGATGCAAAAGGAATTTACACTTATTTTTGCATTGAGAATGCCCAAGGCAAAAAGGATGTTTTGAGGAAAGGGTTTCAAAGAAACTTTCTAAAGAGATTCACAACTGCAGTACCATTATGTCACAGATAATTTCCTCCAAATTTTGTGAAAAAAGTTATATTTGTGCATTCTTTTAACTAATTCTAAACATGCAACATCTTATGGTTATAATAAAAAGCATACAGTACTGCAAGTTCAGGATCTCATTTGTAATAGAGAAAAATCAAGAAAAAAATTCTAAGTAAATTCCCTGTTACAAAGGGAAGAATATACCAGAAATCAGCACTAACAGTAATCATGACCTCAAGCTGCCTCCTCCAGTCATTGTTAAGCAGAAATATGATTCATATTGTTTTAGGGGTGGTGGTGTTGCCCATCCTAGAAGCTTTCCTGTCCTTGGGATGAGTACTTCTAGTGTTCTTGTGCTGCAACTATCAGAGCAGTGTCCTGGGCAGGCATACATGTTCAGGTAAGAAGAAACCATGGATACTGTTCCACTTATGTAGCTTTCAGACAATAAAATGAGACTGCCCAACCACAACGTGGGAATTGGCTTCAAGAAAACCTCCTAAAGGTCAGGTAATTTGGAGTGAAACCAAGCAAGAAGGTACAAAAAGATAATAGGATTCAGCTTCTTCCCTGAGGAAATAGCAAAGGTACTCTTCCATAAACTGCTGATCAGGCAGGAAATTCAACCTTTGTTGTTTCTTAGCAGAGGATGATCATAAAGGATGACACTTGAATCCCTTGGCACATCTGAAGTTTTGAATCAAAAAGAGTTGTATTAAACAATGGTGGTAGACTGCACAGCCCCTCAAGTTACAGAAGACCAATGTCAATTACAAAGTGATGAGAGAAGCGTACTAACCCAATGGCAAAGTTTCTAGCCAACAGTCTTTATGATACCAATGTGCCTGGCCATCCTGTTGATGATGTCTGATGAATCCTAGCTGCCCCATAACAGCCACCATCATTCAAACAAAACAGAAAAGTATGTTTCACAGCAGTGCTACAGGAAAAAGACCACACAGTTGGAGAGGATCCAGCTCCAAGGTCCCGACAACTACATCTCATACTTCCATGTCATGCAGAACTGCAGCTGTGCCAAGCTCTGCTGATGTCAATCCTGCAACTTGGAGCAGCAACAACCTCACACCCCAGAAAGAACGCTGCAATTTTTAACAGGCACAGAATCACTACCTTTGCAATGACTGGTGATGAATTTCTGACAGAACCACACAGTTAACCAGAAGAAAAATTTAATTTCAACAGGGTTAGAGCCAGAGAATGTTTCCCTTGTGCTAATAAGCAGACCTGTTCACCCACCAAGATGCTTCTGTGACCTCTGCTATACTTCAGCAGTCTGAGAGGGCACAGCCAGGAAGGAAGAAGGGACACTAGACAGCGTTTCCTGTGTCTAATGAGCAGCTCTCCACCAAGATCCCAAGTGTGACTAGGTTGGACTAAGTCGCCCTCCTCTTACTGGTTGTCAACTTCACACTCAGAAGAGGTCTCATCAAGAACAGGTGGAGAACTGAGGACATAAACCTTGAGGTTCTAAATCCTGCTCCTGCTAAAGGGCAGAATGGCACATGCATCACCTTCTCTGAGAGAATGGGTGAAACACACCCATGGATGGAATACAGCCCTTAAAGTCAGGTTATGAAAGAGGCCTCTGGCAAAGCCACTGAACTAGGAAATAGACGACCAAAAAGAGCTAGAAATATTCTCTCCACAGAAGTGTTCAAATTTACAGGGATCACTAGCAGGAAACAAAATGGCAGAGAGCTTTTTCTGCTCTGCACCACGCTTGCCAGAAGCAGAGAAAGTCTCATCAGATAAGGCATTATTCCACTACTGCCACATTCCATATGTGCACTCTCTTGAGCAATGAAATCACTGCTTTGACAGAAGTCCAAAGATTATCCTCGAACCTTTAAGTTTTCACATGCAATAGGTCTTTCCAACTGATACTTTTCTTGGGTGTACAGTAAGAGGGGAAAAGAGTTAATTATACTGTGACTTTGTGTTGCCATGCAGTCAGAACTAATTATGGAAAGCTATTGTTGGGGTGGACAGTGTCAGATTGCCTTTTTGGACAGCAACACGTTCTTAGATTAGACTAAGCTAGTCATTGAAGATCTTGACAATACAATACTTCAATAATTATGATATGTCACCCTAATTATTAGTTATTGAAGACAGATGGCAGAAGGATCTAAATAAGGAATTAATGTAGCCACCAATTTTTTTGGCATTTCATTTTTGGCTAAGTATTTTAATTGCTAATTTATTCAATTAGAATGAACGGGTTATCAGAATTCCAACAATGTCAGTCTGCATTTTTTACAATATGAGTTATGGCATTGGCTGAGAGTCAAAAAGTCACCCACCTTTCCACAGTAATCTCTTTGAGCATAAGCAAGTGAGAATGCTTCACTTTTCTGTTAAGGAAGCTGGTCATAAAAACTAGCAAGGTTTTTTATTATTTGGCAATATAATTTTATTCTTGCAAAACAATAAAAGACCTCTTTTCTTCAGTGTTTCTTACCATTTACATTTACTTACTTGAAACTGTGCTAGCTGAAAAACAGCAAGAATGATATATTTGTATAGGCCACTAGTTAGGCAGTACTGATCATAATGTTATTAAGAAAGACAACATTATGGAGTTATATATTCCTTTTACTGACAATTTGAGGGAGATCCTCCATTTCTGCAGATAAATTAAAAAAATGAGAAGAACTGAGAAACAAAATGAAAGAAAGATACAGGAGAATCCTCACCTTACCTGACTCACACTAAAAAACAGGAAGATAGTTAAATATAGCATATATAAAATAATCTACTTTCTGCAGCTTTCTATTCATGATCTTTGCTGTATCTGATAGGATTTTCTCTCCAGGCCATCTGTCCAGAAACAGTTACAGCACACTCCACAACGGCACCTTTCATTTCAAGAAACATTTTTTCAATTCTGTTAGACAAACTTAATAATTTATTTCTATACCATTCAGGCCAGAATCCAGAAGAACCTGAAACTGCCTAAACGTATCAAATCCAAATTCAAAGATTAGATCTAAATAACTTGCCCATTGAGAAAGAAATTCCTTGTCATACAATGTTAAATGGATAAAACCCAACAAATTACTATTGCATACAGTTATCTTTTTTCCAAAGACATATTTTCCTTAAGGGGCAACCTGAACTCACAGAGAAAGCATACTTCGGCTTTTAAGAATTGAACAGCCACTATTTTTTAAGCAACTTTATGTTGATTCTCACTAATGAGAACAGTGACACTAATCAAATTCACACTACAGATCTTAATTTTTTTTTTCCTCTCCCCTTTGTACCTATTCCCAATTTGTAACACACATTTCTTTACCAAAGGATCTGGCCTGAGGTATTTCATTACCTCTTCTGTAATCAAAATATAAACTGAAAAACTAAATGCATTTGCTCATATATCCTAAGGGAAATCAAAGATGAAATGGCTGAACTATTCACTGCTGTTTGCAACCTCTCAAATCAGGGTTGGTTCAGAACATGAAAAGTGTGGAGTAAATTTTAAAAAAAACAGACCACAAAATCCAAAGACAAACAGAGCAAACAGTGTGTAGTGTCTACCCCAGCTAAGCTTCTAGACATTGCAACAAAATCTTACTGACAAACAGAGTTAATTGACATATGGATGAGAACAATATACCACGTAAGGGAAATCAACGTGCTTTTTGTAAAAGGAAATCATATCCAACAAACCTCCGAAAATGTTAACAAGTACGTGTCAATTAAGCTGTCTACGTAATTTTCGAAGTCTTTCAAGAACATCTCTCAAAGGAAATGGAAAACAAGCAGACTAGAGATCCTTAAACATATGAATAACTGGTTAAGATACCAGGAAATAAAGCAAGCTAGAATGAAGACAGGCTAGCAGTAACTGGATGTTCATGGATGCAGGTAGAGACTCTCAGGAATCCATGCTGCTCAGTTTATTTAAAATAACTGAAAGTTAGAACAAGTATATTAAGGTGACTGTACCAAAGCATATTCAAGGTAGAAATCAGGATTCCAGTGAAGAACTACAGAAAGACGAAACATTTTGAATGTGAAGTGATGCATGAATACAATTGACTTTTGAACTGAAAATTAACACTGAAGAATTACTATTTCAGAGTCCTCCTTCCAAGAAATTCTTCATTGTTGAACTAACACACACAAGCATCAATACTGAGACAGAACCACCAGAAAAAAACCCACCAAGACAGTGAACACTTACTCAATCTGAAGTTTCTATTACTTAAGAACTATGGCTCTTCTAAAAGAATACTTCAAGCACTTGCAATTTCAAAGAGACTTATTTATTGATTCACTGGTGACAGAAGCAGGAGATGAAAAAAAATAAAAAATCACTATTAGGACAGTGAATGGTATCCTCATAGTAAGTAATCCAATGAAAATAGTTACCTCATCATGTGAGTATCTGTAATCTGCCTTCTTTGACTTCAGATCCCACAATACCACTGTTCCAGACTCAAAGCCAATCAGAAGCTGCAATAATAAGCAGATACATTAAGTCGTTATTAGGATTAACAAAATAGCATCATTTGCAATGCCTGTAGTTCTTGCATGTAAGAGATGCAGTGTAATACTACACGTAGTAACTCAATGTAGTTATGAAGACAACCATTAGTGGGAAGCAGTGAAGACCTCAATGTTAGAGGTTTACTTTGTACTTATTGTAAAGAACTTTATATTAAAGTCCCTCCAGATGTTAATCACAATTGAGATAACTGGCTAACAGAAGACCAAGTATGTAAGTTGTTAAGATGAAGAAAGCTGGAAAGAAATTGAACAATTTTCCAAATAATCTTTTTGCCAGAAGCAAGATTAGGCCATTTCTGCAGGGAGAAAAGATTCAAATTGCTCAAACTAATTGATTGGTCTTACTCATTAGTGACTATCTAAGCTTATCCTATCTTAAGTGACACTGTCTAAGTGACAACAAAACAAGGCCAATTTAATTCAGTAGTAACAGTCTTGGCACTTATTACATAGAAGGTGGCAATACAGACTACAAGACCATTCCTTTGAGGAATCTTGCTACAGAAAAAGCAGCTTCTAGCATTAAGCAGCACGCCTTCACTCTCACATCTTCTTCCCCAGCATGGACATAAAAAAAGGAATAGTTGGCTGCTGGAATTTATTAGGTGTTGAAACAGCCTATTTTCTGTGAGAAAAAACACAAGTTCCCTGAGGACACTTCCTTTATATTACAACTTAGAAAACACTGCCTTCACACACATGCCAAGGATAAAGACCTAAATTATTATGGACTAATGTAATACCCAGAAGTTTTACCTGGACATTGTTTTCAGCACAGTAAGACTTTCAAGGCATACAGTTGTTTCCAGTATGCAAATTAGCAGAGAAACACCTTCTGGCTTACAGATAAAAGTATTTGATGTATTTCAGTGTTATACAGCACTAAAATACCCTAAAATTATGACATACATTTGATCTAGTAAAAGCGAATATTAGATTTGTTTTTCTCACTATAGAGCTATGTATACCATTTTGAATTATATTACCTATCATAAGCAATATTATATAATTTTCTATTCTAACTTTAAACATGCAAGAATTCAGTGATTAGAAGGCTAATAGCATGGAAATACTCAATTCAGTACACAGGAGGTTCTTGCAATTGCAGGGTTTTTTAAGTGATATTTTTCTGAAGAGAAAGAAGAATTTAAGGTCAGATTCTAAAACACTGATTGATAGCAACAGCAATTCTTTAATTGTTGATAATTAAATGTAGGGTGGGGATGAAAGACACTAGAGCAAATAGATATTTTTTCTTTTCTGAAGTTACCATAGCTTCATGGCATTAATATTCTATGCTCCATGATTCTGGAATGTGATTCAAACTTAATTCTCCATAGAAACTCCTTAGTTATGAAAAAACCTTCGCTCATGAAATTATCCTTGTTGGACTGAAACCTCAGGTGTACAGAATACAAGCTTGTAACTAGCATATTATTAAAACACTCAATTCACCACCGAGACAAGAGTACTATTCGCTTTCTGTTCAGTTTTATCCACCACTAATATGTCAAATGAAAAGCAAGTAAACAAAAAACCAGCATTTTCTCCTGTGTATGTGGAACAGTAGCAACAAAAGGCAGTAGTATCTATACTTCAAAAAAAGAAAAAAAAAAGTCTTACTTGAAAAATTGTGTATTGAGTAGTTTTTAAACATACCCTACCTTTCCTTCATCCATTGGATTGTCACTGATGTGTACAATCGGTCCTGGGTGAGATTTGGATGACCTAAACAAGAAATACTTTCATTTAATTGAAAAAAATTCCCCTGCCCAAAACTGCATCCCAAAATGATTGCAACTAACACAGATTCTGGAGATATAAACTATATAAGCAAGTTATTGACATTTCACCATAGAGTAGCTTTTACTTTTCAAGCACATTAATACTTTATTTCTAGAAACTTAGTTTCTGTCTCATTATAACAAGACTTATTTAGTACACAAAAAATGCCATTAGCTTTACAATATTGGCATCTTAATGTTTGTTGTTACAGAATTGACATAATTGAATAAAATATTTATTTTGATGCAGGAAAACAGGCCTTGCCATTATTCATAAACTTGCTAAGCTAGGTGTTGTTAAAACAACAACAGAATTAAGCTTTATGTTCTTTCTGCTATTCAAGAAGGTGGACTAATGAAGTGTTTGTTTCAGACTTTGCCAAGTGATGGACTTAATGTGTGCTTGGAAGAGAAACATAGCATTCTGGGACCCAAATAACAACAGGAAAATAGCAGCACAAAAGTAGATGTTTTCACTCTCCAAACAGTACACTTGCATACAGAACTTTACTATTAAAATAGGAGAAGCAATGATAACAGCCGTAAAATATGCCTTGCATTTGGAATAGGCTTATTTAAATGTACATTTCAGCCAGTAATTTGATACTTGGCAAGCATCAGCCTTCCTACAATGCATGTCCTTATACCTTGGGCTGTAACTCCAAAACTACACAATACACAGGCCTGCCCAAGTATCAGCCACATCATATTTAAACATGTACTATTTTTCTAGTTCTTTATCATGACAAACAATTATTTTAATGTATATTTTTATACTGTACTTTTTAATGTTTATTCCAGACACTATGTTAGTGCTATAGGCAGAAACAATATATATTAACATTAACACTTCACATTTACAAGAAGAAGTATTTACATGACTAGTTATGTGCTTTGATTGCGTATTTGGTATAGTGAGAATAATATGGAGGCCATTTCTGCAACTGACGTTAGTATCTAGGGCACTTCTGATCCCTCCCCTCAACAGACAATACTTGATTAAACTCACAGTTCAATGGCTTTATTCCACATGATGACATAGCCTGAGAGAGTAAATGATTCCACATTGACAATGTGAATGTTTCCTCTTTCAGTGCCCACATATAACCATTTACTTTGGAAAGGCAGATGACAAAATGTTATCCTGAAAGAGAAACACACCAAAGAAGTAATTTATATATTTAGATGTCCTATACTTCAAGGTCTACATTGCCAAAAGGTAGAAGAAAGGGAAAAGGCAAACGGGAAGAATAAAGACAAGTTACAGTATCAAAGCCAGTACATGACAAAAGTAAGAGATACTCAGACAACATAAAAACTCCCCTTGGTTTCTGTTTTTTGTTTATGCTATGCTAAAACTATTAAGTCATTCAGATAAAAATCACACAGCCACCTTTGAAAATTAACATATTAAATGGCTTTGCTCAAGACTGCTGTCATTTTAAAATGAAAATACAGTACTCCTTTGTTATAATCTATAAATCTCCCTCTAAAATCTATCTAATTTCAAGTTTCAAAGAACAGAGGATTCTTAGAAGTAGTCTTATACAGGTTTCAAGTGGGGACACAAAGGCAGAAAATAAAGCATAAGAAACGTAAGCATACACATAATTTAAAGTACTCCCTAAAGAGAAAATCTAAAGCAAATCCTAAATAACTATAAAAGTAATTTTTAAAGCAGTTAAAATTTGGGGATGTTCTTTTACTTAACCCACATTTCAATTCTCTGCCTTCTACTTTTATCTTCTGCTAGAAAGAAGTCCCTCAACAAATCCAAAAGCTAACAAACGTTTGTACCATCAGAGGAATCTTCTTTGACCATGGCTTCAGCACAGATCTTAGTATTTGAAAACTTGGTTATTTGTGTCTTTTTGGGTCCTGTTTATTTTTTACTATTTCTTCAAAATTGATAAGGAAATGTCTGTAGAAACAACCTTCTAAAGCATCTGATTTTTCTATACAACATAAATACTAACTTAAAATTATAGTCTAGAAACTTTCTGGAAACTCTAAACTCTAAACCACTTTAATCTGACAGGGTCCAATATTGAAAGAAATTGCCAAGCTACTTGAGCTTTCACAAGTGTTTTAGTGATAACGAAAAATAATTATTCAGTGGAAACTTGTTCTGTCAGCTTTAATCCTTAGCTTTACTGATTTTTTTTGTTCTTGTTTTCTCCCAGTTGGGCTCCCTTCTTGCCAAATCCACGCACCACTTCACAAGCCTGTAATAATTATTTATGTAAAGAACAGCTTCAGATCCTTTGCATTAGATGTTCTATACACACACAGCTTCAGCACAAAGGCAAAGGCTAACAGCAGCAATGAAAAAATTGCTGATGGCTGAAAAGATTAATTTGTATTAGAGGTTTCAAAAGTTAAGATTTCTGTAGTAATACTACCTGGATCAAAAGTGTACCACTTCACTTTTTATAACACTAATTTGCTCCTAGTTAGGGAATGTAGTTTGCTCAAGGAAATCTTTATCAGATTTTTAACTTCCTTGATCTCTTGTGCCAAAGCCAAAAGGCTGCACTAATTTTTCATTGCTGTTTTACAGAAAAAAGGACTATATAGAAGATTTAAAATGCTCTTACAACTCATTGAACTTAAAGCGGTTGTAACATTTGTACTAAGCACACCAAACTCCACAAAAAAAAAATAAAAATATTTTCTTGGAAGCTAAAATCACATACATCTGTATATGCACTTCCTAGGCAGGCCTCTAAACCTTACTGCCCAGTAGCAGAGCTCTCCACTACAAGCAGGTCATGGGGAAGGGGAAAGAGATGCAGTATAACAGTGGATCTAAAAACATGACCTAGCAACCAGAAATAATGCTCACGAGCAGGGTCATGGGCCTGCATCAGACTTGTCTATATCTCTGAGTTAATATTGTCAGTTACAGTTGTCTAACACTTCTGTTATGAAAAAAATGTGATGTAATTTAATGGTGATGAAAAAATAAAAATTGAGGCTGCAGCTGATTGCTATAGCAGAAGGGCAAATGAAATGTCCAGCTCCTCAATACCCTTGATACCCTTCTTGAATATGCAGCCATAATCAGCTTACTGTCTCCTCTGTGCAACCAAGATTAATTTTGTCAAGAGTTAGCAAGAAATAAACTGATTCCACATGAAGAGTAAATTAGAGTCGAACAAGCAACTTCACAAAATATTTACAAATGCTCAAAAGGAGGAGGTTGAAGACACTTCAAAATTTTTACATATATGCACATATAAAACAGGGTTCTTACTCTCATCCTTCAAAGTGTGCTTTTACCAGTCTTCTAAAGTCAGAAAAAGTCTTGCAAGATTTTTATGGAACTTTGAAAAATATTCTTAGAGCTTTTGTTTCACAGAACAACTGATGACTAGTTAAATCCAACAGAAAATTGTCATGCTGATCCTGCTATAATGAAAGACTCACCATTTCACCTTAAATGTGGTAAATGTTACTCCATTTGCAAATGTAGTTTTAGTTACGTTTTCTTAATACAAAAAGTATGTCTTCCAACTTTCAGAAATGTGTTTATATTTTTGTCTAACATGATTCATTTCAGGCAAATGCATTTATTTTAGCAATATACAGCATAACATTTCCAACGTTAATGTCCATGTACTGAGCAGTGATTCTTCAGTGATTAAGGCTTGACCTTAAACTATGTTTATTTTAAACATCGGATACATTAGACCTCTGAAAAACTACAATTCAGTGAAGCTAAGACCATCTGAATGACCAGCGATGACACATTAGCACATATACGCTACATTTGGTGGCCTTCCTTGCTCTGTTGAAAACTGGACTGAGGATTGAAGGGATTCAGACTTCTGGAGGATAGAACCAACATGCCAGGTTCTTTCTGGTGGTGAAGCAATACCTTTATTTAACTTTATTTATTTAATACTTTATTTAACACTTGGTCAAGAATAGCATGTATTTTTTTTCTTCTGAAAAATGCAGATTTTCCTTTATTTTCCATTCATAATATTTTAAGATCAAGAGAACTCAATATTATTCCCCTTCTCTCCCTGTCCACAAATGGATACATACATAAATGTGAGAAATGCAATCAATTGTTGGGAACGGATTGAAAAGACTACAGATACACTCAACCCAAGTAAAAAAAATAATAAATAAATGCTTCAGGCAGTAAAAAACTGCCTGAAAACAATATATCAGCCAAAAGCAGAGAACCGTACTCTTCCTCTCCTGTATCAACCCATTCTGCCTCAAAATACTAGAACACTAGTGGAAAACACTGATAAAAGAAAAACCCTCACCGACTATTTCTTGTTCTTACTGTACTTAAAATATAACTTGTGCTACTGCTTATGGGAGAGTATGAGCAGTGACAGAAGAGTCTAAGAAGCCATTTGTAAACACACGAAAAGGCTTTCCTTTAACTGCAGAACATGTGCCTTTTTGGAAAATCTGTCCAAAGTTAGTTGAGAAAAATCTTAATTGTGGTTGTTTCACAATGTATATCAAAGTAGATATTACAGCAAGTGATAGTATTCCCTGGAGGAATTAAATTAGAAAAACAGGAAAAACTGCAATTTATTAAATACATAAGTCAGAGAATTAGGCCTTTAAGGGAACTATTAAGCAAAACTGACAGGCTGATACCTTGGTTTTGTAACAGAAATCCTTCTAAATTAGTTTTTACCTTCCCTTAGTCTACTGCATTATTAAGTATTATATGTTCTTCAGAATTTTCCACTGCTTTAACAAATCACAGTGACAAATACTTTGATGACTGACAAACACTGATAACAGGTTTTATTTTTAAGTTGTCACTAAAACTATTTCTAGAACCTCAGGCTATCATTATAGGTCTGCAGTTACTGTAATCATACTAGCTGCTCAGATAATTATTGTATACACAAAATAAATAAAAAAATAATCTAAAAAGTAAAGTGTTAAGGCACCAAAGTTGTCTTCTCCATACCTTTACCTTCAACCACGAGGCAGACACCATATAAAATTCGGGAGTTTTAAAGTTTTATTTCTTATGTTAGCTTAGACTGCATGTCCATGGTCTCTTGTTTGAGTCTTCATTGAGCAAAAAAGTCAAGACCCAATGTCAGAAGAATGTACTGATAGAAGCAAGCAACGGCTGTGATTTTGCCAGACTGCAGCGAGGGATCTGTTTCCAGATCTGGCAATAAAAATAAGCAAACAATATCTACCTGTATGAAAAAGGCCCGAAGAGGCAGAAGGAAGAGGAAGAATTTCTCTTCAACATATCCCAAAATTGTCCTTCCAAAAGACCATGAGGATAAATGCAGTATACCATAAAACCTGGACAGAGTACTTCAATTCCATTTCTATAACATGCAAATGATGCTCCTCTAAATACATTCACCTCTAAAGGCAGCTGAGAAGTACCTATGTTCTCCGAGTTGTGGTGCACACTAGCGGTGTCAAGATGGAGTAATGGGGAAGCAAGAGCCAAGATCAGACTGGCATCCACCTGGCTGGAGAACAGCCCTGTGGAAAGGGACCTGGGGGTCTTGGTGGATAACAGGCTCAATGTGAGTGAGCACTGTGCTGCAGTGGCAAAGAAAGCCAAAAGGATGCTGGTCTGCATCAACAAGGACATCACCAGCAGAAATAAAGAAATCATCATCCCACTTGGCACTTGTCAGACCACACCTGGAGTACTGTGTTCAGTTTTGGTCTGCACGCTATAAAAAAGGATGCAGACAGGCTGAAGAAGGTCCAGAGAAGGGCCACAAGGATGATCATAGGACTGGAGGATCTGCCATATGAGGAGAGGCTGAAAAAACTGCGTTTGTTCAGCCTTGAGAAAAGGAGGCTTTGAGGAGACCTTATTACCATGTTCCAGTACTTAAAGGGTGGCTACCAAGAAGAGAAAGATTCCCTATTTACAAAAAGTCATATGGAAAAGACAAGGTGTAATGGGCACAAGTTGCTTCTGGAGAGCAAGTCTTACAAGAGGTAAATTTTTCACCATGAGGACAATCAAACATTGGAATAGTCTCCCAAGGGAAGTGGTAGATTCCCCTATGCTGGACGGTTTTAAGTCTCAGCTTGGCAGGGTGCTAAGCCATCTCATATAAACTATGGTAGCACCTAGATAGGTTGGAACAGATGATCCTTGAGGTCCCTTTCAACCTGCCATTCCGTAATTCTATGAATAGAAATAAAATTGGCATCACTAATATGACCAAAACTGGGGTCATTTAGATAATTTTAGAGAAAAAGTGTCAATTTTTAATTTTTTTTTCTGTTATTGCAGGTATTTGTATTTTGATACACTTTTCCTAATCTATTTCATGGCTTACATGTTCTTTCACATTTCATCTCTCTGTTTTTAAGATGGCTTTTTAAGCTTCAGTTGTACTTCACTCAGAAAGGGTCTCCACATTTTTATTTATACACAAATAGAAAAGGACTGCTTCACTGCTTGTAATGCTGACAAAAGACATTCTGCCATGCCTTTTGAGGCAACTGATGTAGAAACTAAGAAAATTTTTCAGCATTGAAGCAATTCACACCAAATACCCTAAAGATTTGCAGATCTTTTAAATCCCCTGCACTACATATTTATGAGCTCCTGTTGATAAATCTGACACGGATCCAAAAGTAACCAGACTCTGGCATCAGAAGACATCTAGGTACCTTGCCCTTACACATGCAGTTCAGACTGAACATTTAATCTGGGAAATCATACACTACAACTTAAGAAAAACAGCCACAGAATCATTTTGGTTGGAAAAGACCTTTAAGATCATCTAGCCAAACCATTAATCTAGTATTGCCAAGTTCACCACTACACCATGTCCCTAAGCACCATATCTACATGTCTTTAAATACCTTCACTTCCTTGGACAGCCTGTTCCAGTGTCTGGAAATAATTTTTTCCTAATATCCAATCTAAACCTCCCCTGGTGCAAGTTGAAGATATTTCTTCTTGGCCATGTCAGAGATGTAGCCTTCCCACCGGAGAGGTGAGAATTATGTCCAGGACCAAGAGAAAAAGGTTTCTCAGAAAGGTAGTGCTTAAAGCTGCCCAGGAATGTGGCAGTTGACTATTACGGGCCTCACACCACTGTGAAAGTCAGTGTGCAAGGAAAACAGCTAACAAGACAATGGAGTCAGTTTATTAAAAACTGTTTCTTGGAAACCTGAAGACTCAGAGTGATAGGCCTCAACATTTCAGTTCTCCCTCAGTGCCAAAGGCAGCAGAAGGCAATTGATGCAACCAACACATGGGACTGTCTGTATGTGCAACCTCAAGAAAATGTTTTTGAAAGGAATCTGATGTTGCATGAAGGAGACATGAATGCCTCTGCTGTGAATCCAGACAACCGAGAAGTTTATTTAACTTCTCAGAAATATTGTCTGGATATGTATCTGTAATCCTTCTGTTACACTATAATACTACCCCAAAACACATAAGACAAAGGGGAAAGAGCCAGAAATAGAGACATTGATACACACAAAAGGAAAGGAAAAAAGGAAAACCAACACAACCAGAAACCCAGAAACAATGACTATCATCACCAGCTCTCACAGGCAAGAAAACCTGTATGTCCTTCTGCTATCCACAAAGTGGCAGAATCAGTCAGTTTATAAATTCAGTGAGGTGGAAGGATAAATTCTCTCACACCTAACACCTGCTGATGCACAGGCTGGGCACAAAGTAAAAGGTAAGCTATGTGTCCTAAAAGTTAAAAATCTTGTTTCTTAATAAGAATATAAGCAGGATATTTCACTCACTCTCTGTAGAGAGACCTTGTGTTTTAAACACAATGCTAAAGTTGCTGTTTATAGCATGATACAAAACCAGTGATACTCAGCATAATTTTGCAACTCTTAATTGTGCAGTTTCGTGCTGAAGGAAACTATTTAAATCCCACAGCACAAAAGCTGAAATATTGAACTGCTATAAACACATTCAGTTATCACTATGCAAAGTACTCACACTGAACACTCAGCTCTATTCTCATGCTATGATTCTGGTTATTGTCTTTATGCTAAATCACAAAGCAAGTGAACTACTTCTTTTGGCATTAGAACATGGAATCTCAGCTCAGGAAAGATATGAGTCTTAGGTAACTGAACAAATTTTTGATACTTATGAAAAACTGATTGGTTTGGGGTTTGGTTTACAGCAGACTCAAATTTGTCATCTCACTCCACTTCTTTCTTTTTCATCAAGTTAGTATGTCACTGCATCCTCTCTTTAAATTGGTTCTGTGGAAGTCCCTGGCTCATTAGTAGTATGTATTTGACCTTCTACACCTTAGATCAGCACAACGTTTAGTAGTTCCTGCACGGCAATGAAACTAAAGTCAGACGGGATATCTATCTCACAACAAGCTTTCAGTATCTACTCTAGTAAGAAGAACTATACTTATTTCAGAGTTAATCTAGCCTGACATTCACATTTGCTACTAAGCCAAAACAAACTTGAAATGAGACTTCCATTACATGGGAACAGGCAACAATTAATTCTATTATGAGTAGACTATTTATACAAGTACACAGATGACTAACTACATTGTAATTCACCAAAGAAATCTTAGAGAAGTACTAAACCTAGGATATGAAATAAGTTCACATGTTGAATGATGTATTCTGCAAAAAGGTACAACCTACACACTTCTACCTTGCATGACAAGTCATGCGAGCAATGCCCCTCATTTAAGCATCAATATGCATTTTTTCCTGGCCCATACACTCTGCTTCCCACAGTCAAAGAACTGACCAACAGCAACAGGAGCAAAAGACTAGAAAACTTGCAAACCTATCTTGTTTTACAGTGCTTCTGACATGTGCCAGCAATTTCAAGTAACAAATTTGTTATACATCAATAGCTTCATCAGAAAGCTTGCTTGAAATTACTAACCATCACTGGTATACAAAACAGTAAAAAGCTATGAATCTACCAAATGGTCAATTTCTTATATAAAGATAGCCATCTCTAAGATTCAACAGAAACATCTTAAAAGACTCTTGGCCACTACTTTTAAAGCAATGTTTTGATCAAATCTAAAAAGGTGCAAGTTAACCAGTGAAGACATTTTCTGCAGCTCAGAATGAAGTCTGTAATGGGCATAAAATTACTTTTTTTTTAAATGGCAATTCCTTCTCACCATCTCTATTCTTAAAATTCATGAGTAGAAAAGCAACAACTCAAAACACTTTCCAGTCATACACTTAAGACTGCATTCCAAAACTAATTTACAGCTAATTTTACAGATTAAGTAAAACAGGTAATTTACAGCTGAACTACGTGGAGCTCCACTTGGGGATGGGTGAGAAGGCAACTGAGAGCTTATGGGTCAGGGTTAAAGGGAGGGCAGAGACAGGGGGCAAGACTGAGTAGATAAGGCCCTTTATAGAGAGACAGGAGTAGCCTCACATTCACATGCCCTGGTCCTCACAGATAGCTTCAACCACCCCCATATCTGTTGGAGGGACAACACAGCACGGCATAATTAATCCAGAAGGTTCCTAGAATGTGTTGATGTATCTTTGTTCTCTAAGTGACAGAGGAGCTAACAAGGGGAGACTGCAGTGACCATAAAATGATTTGAGTTCAAAATCCTCAGGGGCAGCAAGGAGGCAGCAAGCAAGCTTGCTTCAGGAGAGCAGTCTTTGGCCTCTTCAAGCACATGACTGGTAAAGTCCATGGGATAAAGCCCTGGAGGGAAAACGAGCTCAAGAAAGCTGGTTAATATTCAAGGATCACCTCCAAGCTCAGGAGCAATGCAGACTATCTAAGGAAACCAAAGGTGTACAAGTTCATGGGATCTGATGAGATAAATCCATGGGTCCTGAAGGAACTGGCAGATGAAGTTGCTAAGCTGCTTTCCATCATATTTGAAAAATCATGCCAAGAGGGGAATCATAACCCCCATTTTCTAAAAATGGAGGAAAAAAGAAAACCCAGCAAACTGCAGGCCAGTCAGTGTCACCTCCATGCTCAACAAGATCACAGAGCAGATGCTCCTGAACTATGGTAAGGAACGTGGAAAATAAGGATGTGACTAGTGACTGCCAACATGGCTTAACTAAGGGCAAATCATGCCTGATCGATTTGGCAGAGCAACTGATGTCATCTACCTGGACTGAAACAAAGCATCTGACACTGTCTTGCATGAAATCCTTGTCTCTAAATCAGAGAGAGATGGACCACTCAGTGGATAAGGAATTGGCTAGCTCGTCACACTCAAAGAGTTGTGGTCAACAGCTCATTGTTCAAGTGGAGATCAGTGACAAGTGGTGTTCTTCAAGGGTCGGTATTGGGACTGGCACTGTCTGACACTTTTGTCAGCAATGTGGACAGAAGAATTGAGTGCACCCTCAGCAAGTTTGCTGACAACACCAAGGCTGTGTGGTGTGGTTGACATGCTGGAGGGAAAGGAGGCCATCCATAGGGACCTTGACAGGCTTGAGAGCTGAGCCCAAGCAAACTGCATGAAGTTCAACGAGGCCAAGTTCAAGGTCCTTCATATGGGTGACAGCCCAGAGGAGAAGGACTTGGGAGTATTGGCTGATGAGATGCTCAACATGAGCCGGTTATGTGCACTTGCAGCTCAGAAAGCCACCTGTTTCCTGCGTTGCATCAAAAGAAGCATGGCCAGCAGGTCGAGGAAGGTGATTTCCTCCATCTACTCCACTCTTGTGAGACCCCACCTGCAGTACTGTGTCCAGTTCTGGGGCCCCAAACATAAAGAGGACATGGAGCTCTTCAAGCGAGTCCAGACGAAGGTCACAAAGATGATCAGAGTCCTGGAACACCTTTCCTGTGAAGACAGGCTGAGAGACTTGGGTTTGTTCATCCTAGAGAAGAAAAGGCCCTGGGGAGACCTCATAGTGGCTTTCCAGGACCCAAAAGGGGCCAACAGGAAAGCTGGGGAGGGACTTTCTTATAAGGGCATGTCGTGAGAGGATGAGGGGTAATGGCTTTAATCTGAAAGAGGGGACATTTAGGTTAGATATTTGGAGGAAAATCTTTATTATGAGGGTGGTGAGACACTGGAACAGGTTCCCCAGGGAAGTTTTGGCTGCCCCATCCCTGGAAGTATTGAAGGCCAGGTTAGATGCCCGTGCAGGGGAGTTGGAATTAAGTGATTTTTAAGGTCCCTTCTAAGCCAAACCATTTTATGATTCTATTAATTTAACACTCTTAATTAAATTTTCAGATAAGCGTACAAAATACTTAACACAACACAAGCATTTATAAACAAGCCATTTCTGTTTTTTATTCCTTATTTGAAAGGTGTTCAAAATACCTTGTTTATCAGGAGAAAAAGAATTCATTAACAAGTCATAGCCTTATCTCCTTTTAAAAATTTTTTTTGGTAAAAATATTTCAATAATAGCTTTCAAACTAGAATATACTTTAATCTGGGTAGCTAACTGCTACTACAATTTTCTATGCTAGAAACAACCTTCTAGATCACATCTAATTCTTACACAATAAACTCTGATTTGGAAACCAAATCTGAATTAAAATTGGCCTGTGACATGTTGAGCTCAACTCCTATTACACAGGACAAAAATACTGCTTTTCTACAATGTCAGCATACTTCCAGGTATTCAGGTATGTAATTTTAAGCCTTAGCATCTACAGAATCCTACTGGAAATACTGATGTAACTGCAAAAGTTGCCTCAATCATGTAGTAAAGATGTGGCTTTGTTTCCCCTGCAAAGACATTTTTTCCAGTTTAACTTACTTAATATTTTAGCCACATTTCCATGATACTGAAGTTCCTTACACAAGCTGACAAGTTAAAGTCTTACCAGAAAAGATATTTCTCCAAGGTTCACCTGTAGTATTGAGTATGTTAAAGAATTCCCATCAGAGACATTAGTTATCCTTATGAGCAAATATTAATCCCACAACACACGTTTCTTAAAAGACGTTATTAATTACAAATCTAACCAGCTGGCGTTCACGGATTGAAAAGACCCAGTTTTATTCATGTACACTCTTCTCAATAAACTTAGAAGCTAATATACATCATAAAACTGATGTAAATAAACCCATTTAGTTTAAATTCACATACCATATCAAACTTATTAGGTATAATTAATTACTAAGACCTCTTAGTGTTAAAAAGACACATATGTAGAATTACTCAACAGTGAATGTATACAATTACCTGAAGTTCAAAATCAAAATAATTTGCCAGTAATGAGATTACTCTTTATTTTATGAAGCTCTGTTTTATAAACCAGTCAAAAGAAAACAAGAGTATTTGAAAATAGTTAATAGTCATCCAGAATCACCTAGTAAGTGGCTATGACATCATACGGTTCTGGGATCTTAAGCGTTCTGGCTACATCTCTATGGTATTATAATGGATAATTTAAGGCTAAAATTACTAGCAGAATAAGGCTTTGGCTAAACTATGCCTTTACCACTCTTACTAACTATGGTACTCTCATTACCCATTTTAGCGAGGCAAAGGTCTTCCTGGAAAAATTAGAACTCTGTCCAAAATCAACAACACTGAAGTGACATGAGTGATTTAGACTCCATTACACCCCTGCCCCTCTTTCTGGTAAGAGTACACACAATTCCACTCCCTGTGACAGGTTTTGCTAGTGAAAACATCATGTTTATAAGAAAATGATGGTTTGAAATTCCACTCTGCTTAACCGAAGGTACTCATACATCTAAGACTCTAAGCCAGCTTCCACCAAATAAGCACAAAATCAGAATCACCTCCTCAGGTACCTATTTTAAAGTGATGCCCAAATGTGGTTCCAGGCCACACTTCGTATTGACATCTAAGTAGGTGCTACAGGTAATAGTCGTTTAAGAATGAAAGAGGAAGGGACAGAGAGAAAATACAGTTTGGATACTTTGCTGATCCTAAAGTTCTCTCCCACTAGAAGTTCTATGATTATATTTGTTTATAACTTACTCTTTAAAATTCCAAGGTTACTCCATAACCTATTTAGAACATGCTATGATGTTACATCAGAAGGTTTATATAAATGTTTAACTCTGCCTGCCCTTACTTACAGCTTATTACTTTCTGCCCTATTCACCAGAGCTACAAGTCAGAGATTATTTTGTGTTCTTGCTAGTATCCTTTGAGCTCCTCAAGAAGTCTGTCTCTGAAGCACACTGCTCAACAGTAGACATATTTATCCATACTGGAAAAGAAGAGCTACTTCCCAGAAGGGAAAGACCACTTGTTATTAACAACAAAAATATATGTTTTTGCAGAAATTTAATTAACTATTAAAAATTTAACCTAAAATGTCTCCCTGTCTTGCTCATAGCACTGTTGCTTGAGTTTCAAAATCATTAGTCAAAATGCACATTTTTTTCAGCTTTTCTGAGACACACAGGAGCTCTAAGACTGCAGAATTCCAATCCCTTATCAAGGGGAGAAAAACTTCCAATTAAAAAATTGAACTAGTTTTCCTGTTGCCTTGCTGGTGCAGACACATACACACACACTTTTTGTTCCAAAATTCCTTTGGAAACATACATTGAAGTCTTCTATCCCTTCACATTTTAAAGGTAGGAAAAACTGATGTTCAGCAAAGGAATATGCAAAGTGATAGAAAAGTAATTTCAGTTTAGGTCACTAGTATGTCTACTCTCAAGTACTTTAGGCCATAAAAGCCTACAACTCAAACCCAATATAAATACAGTTTAAATTACTTAAGAATTATTAATTAGATTGCATTAATAAATCTGATCTTACAATAGCACATAGTGTAATGGCAAGGGGCAAAGCAATAATGATCCAATTCCTACCGTTCTCGGTTAAATTTGAGTGAATGAAGTATCGCAGGTCTCTTCTGACGTAAGTTCCAGAGGTGTAAGGTATCATCAGCCAAGGCACTCACAAGAGCTCCCTACAAGAAAGAGAAAGCTTTAGCCAACATATTTAATAAACCTAGTAACTGTATATCATCATCATAGTGGAGATACATCACGTATTTGCTACCAGGATGAACAAATTCTTTGTAAGCATGCACATCAACATCATTGCACAGATAAGTCTGAAGTAGTAGCAATGAGATACCCAATGTGATCACGTGCCATTCAGCTCACTCACATTGGGTTCAGTACTATACTGAGGGCTGATGGGGAAGGAGCAGCTTTTTCTGGTATGTGCACATCAGTTGCTCAGGGTCACCTCTGCAGAGAAACTAAGTAATGAATTCAACAGCTAATACCTATGTGCTGACAAAGCTAATGAGGTTTGACTTGCCCATTCCTCTGAGCTAGAAAACCCCCTACAAATCTGTCTCCAACTTGTGTACAAACAATGGCATCACTGCTGTCAGATCTTAGCTACTACACCCCTAGAAAAAACACCTGAAATTACTGAGGGATAAGATAGGTATCACCACTCAGCTCATGTCTGAAACACAATCAAAATAAAACGAACTAACTACTCAAAATGTTAATACTATTGAAAATTACTACTTCAAGAGATAACTTGCAATGTTTAATGACATGAATAAATACTCCTAGGATGGTTCTTGCTTACAGCAAAAGAGTACTCTAGAGACATTTTCAGCATTAAGTCAAGCATTTTCTAAAAATAAGTTAATTTATTTATAATTGTTGCTACTGTTTACCATTCATGCTAAGAGTCACTTGTGTTAGCTGCATTTGATGCTTGCTTAATGAGAAATGGAAGGAAATACACTGTCTTCTCTGAATTATAGAATATGTGCATCATTTTACTAACCTCATTAATCAGGAACTGAAGCTGGATTACCGCAGCTCCACTGTCATGCTGGCAGTAGCATTCAACCCCTGGCCGACCAAAGCTGTAATTGGTGCCATTAAGGAATAATATTTGTATTTAACATAGGAAAAACACACTCAAACAGCACAACCGACATTGTCACTATACCACATACAAACAGGTCAACATCCTGCTTTGAGTAAGCGCACTCAACATACTTAACCACATAAATCTGAGTAATCACAGAAAAAAAATCATTTATACACAACACAAAGTAACAAAGTAGTTAAAAGTCTGTCTTACCCCATGGAATACAAAAACCACATATAGCTATTTCCCTTAGTTATTTAAGGGATTCTTCATCAATGAGAACATAACAGAGAATGATGATGCAGTTATTTTCTTAGTGTTCAATATCAGGACTAGTATAAAAAGGAGGTTAATCTAAATAAAAATCACAATCATATTATTTCATTTTTCAAGTCCAAAAGGAGCTTTCTCTCCTTTTCAAATATGACTTAGAGATGAAAGAGCTAAGTAATGCAATGCATGTCACAAAAAACCCACAAAACTAGACAAAAAACAACTGCTGTGGCAAAGAGATCAGTAGCCAAAATATGGAGGAGTACATGGGAAATTATATATAATGTAAATTTACAGGATCTCTGTATCAAGTCTTCCTGGATTCAGACCAACTATGAGATAACAAAAGCTTGTTCATTTTCCCTCCCACACACAAATCAGTCCTGTACTTGAATAATTAATATCACATGGAAGCAGCAGCACACAGATATTTTCAGTTCTCCATAATTTATTCTTTTATCAGTTGCAAAGACTTTGTATTTCAAATGCGGTTATTGCCTTATTATATGAAATTATGGAAATTCTCCAGCCTCTAGGAGACAGAGCAGAAATAACACAAGTCCAGATGAATTCTGCAAAGTGGTCAGTATTTCATCATTATAGCATGCCAAGGGTCTCTGGTGCATAATTTGTCAAAGAGCTGAATACCTCGTTTTAAACAGGCACCTTAGTTTTTGGAAGAAGGGAAACAATTCCAAGTATCTGTGCCAAACAGGCAATATAATGTACAATTTGTTCTCTCGGTATACACTAGAAATTAATAAAACAGTACAATTCTCACCAATTCTGCAGGTTTTCCATTTACTGATTAATTGTTGATCAAAACCAAAATGGATAAAAATATTTTTAAAAAATATATGCATTTGCACCAGAAGCAGCTGAAAGGCTAAACAGACTATTCAGTTCTATGCAAATATAAATTCAAACACATCTCCTGCTAGAGAGATAAAATGTAAGTAGAAGTACAATGACTACAAATCTGCTTCAACACACCACAGTATTTTAACTTACAAACGTCCATCACATTCTTCTAGACCAATGAATCTGCGTAACATCCAGCTAAGTGATAAGAGATACGAAACAGATGTTGAATAATCCCAGAAACTTAATACCAGCTTTCTTCCCCAAACAGAAATAGTCATTTAATTTTATTCTGGCATGAAGGGCTTAAAGAACCAGCTTGCCTCACCTGTTTTTCCTTATATTTTAAATTTTACCAATGTTTCCTGTACAACTAAGTCATTTGACAGTTTATAGCTCTTAAACCTGCCCTCCCCCCGCAAAAAAAAACCACACCAAAAAAACCCCAAAACACCAAAAAAGAAGACAGTTTAAAACTTCGGGGTAAGGGGCTGTCCCCATAAATGATACCTTCCTACACAAACTCAGAATACTTTCAATGTACAGTAATTGCTTTCAGATTAACTACAGATTGGCTACACAAATTGTCAGATTGGAAAAAATATCCCTACAAGGAATACCAGTAGTTTCAAAGCAGATTTTATTCAGCCTTGCTCATGCTTCTGCATTCACTTGAATTAATCAGTATTTGCAGAAATATACAGAAAGCAATTTCTGAAAGTAAAATTCATATGTTTACAGGAACTGAATTTTAAAACTTGTTAGATATTTATCTGCACTAATACAGGTTAATTTTCCAACAAAGTATATCCCTAGCCCCTCCCCTGAGTATCAGCTTCCAAACATAAATATAAGTCTTGTTTGTTCACTCACCTTGAGTTTCTCTGGAATTGAGGCTTTTTGAGCTACCTTGCGAAAAAACAAAGGGAGTATGACCCAGAAAAACAGAAAAGGCCATGGGTTCCTCCAATTACTTCAACCTTCAGATTCTATCCCTTAAATGTTTTCTTCAAGCACTTATGATGCAAATCTTTCTAGAAGCACTGTTACAACTAGTCAGTAAAAGTTCAATATTAAGACTGATTGAATGTTTTTTTTAAAAAAAAAAATCCTTTCACATTTTCCAGGACAATTGAACCACTTGTCTCTTCAGAAAACAGTAAACATAGCAGCACTGAGAGTCAGCTTACACAAGCTTTAAACATTTAAAGCAAGTTTCTACTTTTTGACATATTAGAAGAGGCCTCATATGCAGATCTGAAAATAGAGCTTGGCCTCTTTTATAGTTCTTGCAGTTATAAAAAACGAAAAACAGTGCTTGCAGCTAGTCCCATTTAGTTCCTTTACCCAAGGATTATGTCATCTTCACTTTTTCACCTAGTAGCTAAAATTATTTCTCATCCCAAGTTAATATCATCCTCCTAACCAGCATTAATTTTCTTTTCTAAAGCAATTTAAAGTCTCCCAGTTTTGCTGAGTTGAAAATGCACATCATTTAAATACTGACTGTAGAAGGATAATACATGTCTGTTTCCACACGTTAAGGTTTTCTCAACCACACAAAACAGGCAGTATCCTAGGGAATGCAGTTTGTCCAAATACTCTATACGTGCATATATGTGCTTAAGGCCAGACAACTCACTGTACTAAGCAGTGATCATCTACCACAGAGTAGTCTCCAAAACAGGCAAAAATTACAATGAATAATGACAAGATGGGCAAAGCATTTTAACTCTGTAGACAGGAAAAACTGTCAAAGATCTATGGTAGCTCTAGAGAAAATAGCCTGCACTGAGCAGTTTTCTAAACAAGACCTATCACCTTCCTTCTTCACTTCTAAACATTACTTTTCTATTATTCCTGCTGTATGCCCCCATTCCAAATTTTAACAAATTGGATAATGAGTATCTTCTCAGCTGTACCTCTGAATATTGCTTCTGTGTTCACCACTGCCATTATGAAATTAACCTTAGAAAACATCATTATTTCATTGTCTTTACTCACATTTTTGAAAAAGCAAGAGACAAAAGCTGTGGCTGAAAGAAGGAAGAGGTAACATAGTCGTGTCCTAACAGTGGTAATTTTCATAACTGCTAGAAGTGTAGGTCATACATAACTAAAGCACACTATCTTTCTAACTTAATATTGCATAATTACACTGATTTTACTTCCATTTATGAGAAAAGGCAAGGGTTCTAAAAGGTGGGGATTTTCTTTCCAAACAAGCTTCAGACCTAAGCTTAGCCCTTTTATTTCCAGGCAAAATTAAAACCTTTCAATTAGCAATATGAGTTGTCTCTTTAAAACATTATTTCTAGAAGTTATTACTATTATTTACAGCATATCTACATAGGAGCAACTCAGTGCCCTTCTGCCCTTAAAAAATACATTTTGAAAGAGAAAACTAATTCCAGAATATTTATTAAAGCCTTAGAAAAGCAGTCCTTTTTTTTTAAATTCTTTAAAGTACTCTAGGTAGACATAGGGAATATTGGGTTCTTCTTCATGTGTGGTTGACCCATCTGACAGAAGAGACAGTTGCCAAAAATGTAGCCATTAAATCAATCCCCAGCATACTTCAGTTAAAGAGACACATTTGTAATATAAATTACCTTCCAAACTACTGCCACACAGGTATTTTCATCTTCATGTCATTACGAGGGTTTATACATTTTGATAGCACAGCACAAGATACGGACTGTGTTCCTCTATCAGGAACTCCTACTGCTACAATAGCTCCAGATTTTTAAGACAAATCTGAAACTGTAGCAGCTTTTAAAATTCATTCCTACACTCTTCTCAAAACTGTAGCTGGAACATCTCACAGTATTTAAACATGACAATTTTGTTGGAAAAATCAGAACCCTGACTAGAGGGAAATACATACTAGTGACCTGAATTACATACAAAACACTAAGCACAGCAGACTGCTCACAGTATTCTTACATATACCAGTCTGTAGCCTATAGCTCTACAGGACTGCATATTATACCTCCAGCTTTTACTGTAGACATTCATTACCATGTAACAGTTTTCCATTCTACTTAATAGATGCTGATTTATTTTTATAGCCACCACTTACTCTGCAGTTTTGTATGTACTTTGCTTGTGGTCCCCAAGAATTATCTTAACATAGAATTAAAAAAAAAACAAACACCAAAACCAAAACAACAAACGCATGATGCTGGTGAGATTTCCAAAGAGTATTTTAAGTAAAGATTAAAAGTGTGTGTGCGGTACTACTAACCGTTGTCAAGTCTGGATACAATCCAACAAGAGATGAAAAACAAAGTCTTAATTTACATCAAGTTACAGAGTACTGGTGACACATCTAAGCAGAAATGACACAGTACAGCTTCACTCAACTTCCCTAACTTTGTCAGTCTTATTCGTGCCTAGACCTAATCAGTCCATTACTTGCACATGCAAACGCACAATCACTCACAGAAACAACCCATGAAGAACAATCTATCAAGCTATTTAGCAAGAGTTATTCAAAGCCAAAAAGGACTACAGTCTACACTGTCTACAAAACTAGCTTTGACCTTTCACATCCATGCATTACCAAACAAGATAAAAATCCACAAAATACTTTTGGGAGAGGTTTAGGCTTCATAGTAATCCTGATATGGTATTATATCACTATTTTTCAACTACTTTAGGATTATAGAGCTTCTTTTTAAAGCTTTAGGCCTGCACAGTATCTGCTGTGCTTGTATCACTCAGCTAAGCCCACTTTTAATCTTCCTCATGTCTTAGTTTTCATGTCTGCAAAACATTCATTTGCTTTCCAGATCCACTCTCCTATATAAAAATAACAGCATCAAGCAAAAACTAGGGCTTTAAAACAGAGATTGAAGTTTCTCAGGTGGAAATACTATCAAACTACTAGCAACAATTTACTACAGCAATTCCAGTTGGACCACTATGATGCATTCCTCCTTCTATCAGCTAAGGAGAGTGAGAAGGCAATCAAACTGACAGGAAGAAAACAGGGTAAGGGAAATGCAGATGTCAGATACTGCCAGCCAGAAGACAATGGTTGCAACTTCCATACAAACACAGCATTTGTGAATTGGCTGATATCTAAGTAGTTTCACCTTGCTATTACAAATATCCTACCTCATCCATCCTTTTGGTAGCACATACAACATTAATAATTAATGAAGCTTTTATTCTTATGTCCATAGCTTCTTGGCCAACACTAAGAGCAGGGCCATTCTACTCTCCTAGAACTGAGGAACACTTGGAGAAAAAATTATGTCTCTTCCCAGTGTCCAAATATTTTGTACAGACATTGCCAACAGAAGCATTAACAAACATAATGCTCTGAACTAGATGTTAAGCGAATTTATATACCTATTTAGTTTAACTTATGAAAGCATAAAGAACCTTAGATATTATCTAATTATATTATCCAATAAGGAGGACAATTTAACATTTTCAAAGAAGGTAGCTAATTCTTGCTGAAACAGTTATTGCCTATCAACACCGATTTCTTACTGAAAAGCAATTATTTGTTAGATCCAGAAGTCTCTCTTCATTCACACAGCACAATCTAAAATAGTGCCCCCCTTAACTCTTGCCTTCTAAAATATTCCTCTTCAATTATTTTTAAGTAACTGACTACTGGATACTCATTACAGAATCACAGAATCACTAAGACTGGAAAAGGCTTTTAAGATCATCAAGTCCAGCCTTGAGGTGAGGCCTCAAGGGTGCTGTGCACATTGGGAGAAGTATGTCCCTAGTCCTGCTGGCCACACTATTCCTGACACAAGCCAGGATGCCACTGGCCTTCCAGACCACCTGGGCACACTGCTGGCTCACGTTCAACTGGCTGTCGACCAGTACTCACAGGTCCCTCTCTGCCAGGCTGCAACCACTCTTCCCCCAGTGGAATAGCACTGTAGCACTGCCTGGAGTTATTGTCGAGAAACTGCAGGACCCTGGACTTGGTCTTTTCATGCCATTGGCCTCAGCACATTGACCCATCCTGTCCAAGTCCTCCCGCATCTTCTTCCCACCCTCCGGCAGATTAACACTCTCCCCCCGTCCCCGCCTTGGTTTCATCTGCGAACTTACTGAGGGTAGACTCAATCCCCACATCCAGGTCATCAATAAAGATGTTGAATAGGACTGGTCCCAGTACTGATCCCTGAGGGACACCGCTGGTCACTGGAAGACACTAAGACACTAACTGTAATCACTAGTCATCCCATCTCAACCTTGTTCAAATACAAACCCATTCTTCAATCCCCTCCCTTCAACTGAGTAGGGAATAGTAGCTAGTCTGGTCTGCCGAGTCTCAGTTTCACATTTATCTTATTAACTCTTTACATAAGTTTGGTCGTTATACCATGTAAGAGACCATAGGTACTATCACAACTTACATGAACTATACTGTTTGTTTCTCAAGCCACCTGGACCCACCCACCCCTGACCCTCTGCTATCACTCAATCAGTATTTATCTCCTTTTACATAAATTACTCTTCTATCATCCATCCTTTTGGCACCAAAGCCTTATTTCTCAAATTAAACGCTAATCCCTTTTAACTCTCGTATCCCAAACCAAGTTTTGCCCTATCCTTCACCTTTCCTATTCAATTTATCACTTACCACATATCCACTATTACTCATTTCCTTTAAAAAAAGTGTAGTTCAAAGAAGTGTAGGATTATTAATAGTGATGCAGGTATAGCATGTTTTCTGCTTACAGAGCCTTCTGAAGTAACTACCAGTAAAGACCCTTGCTGATGTGCTAAGAGGGTCACACTTCCATTATATAGACAAAAGTAGAAACTTATAGACTCCAAAGAAAGGTGGTAGATAAAAGTTTACTGCTCTCTCTATACCAATTTGACATGACAATTCGTCTCCAGACTCATAGTAGTAATGGCCTCAAACTGGGACTTCTTCCAAATACCCTGAGTAATTTTAACAAGTAGTGCTGCTGCAATTGCTTTTTAAATATTTCAGCTAGCATTGTCTAAATGCTAATTCAAACACAATGCAACAAATAGGTCTTAGGAAAGTTTCCCTAAAGTCTGCTCAAAGGTATATATAAAGACATCTTAAATCTTCTCCATTAAAAATTACACTTAAAAATTAGCCTCAAACATACATGAGCCACCAATGAATATCCTCACTGCTACTAACTATTTTGCAATATAGTCTAAGAATAGTGTTTTCAGTTTTATTTTAAGCTTTCTCAGGTTCCACTGTAGCATAATTTTTAGTTTTGCCAATCAAAGGAATTGAGAAACTTATTTCACTACTACCCCAGTAGTAGTTATAATTTTGTAGAAGGTTTGCTAAAATTTACCACCACAAATTAAATAATAAGGTACAATTCAAGCAACTCAGTAGATGGCACTCTTCCACCAAAATCAAAAGAGGAAACTATACCCTCACATAAACAACAGATACCTTGGAGCTGGAATTCTTATTTTTAAAATGCAAAACCAGTTTCCACTCATTAGGAAGCTTCTTAAATTTTGTGCTTTTCATAGAACTTCGACAGACAGTTTATTACAGGTCAAAATATTAAGAGGGATTACTGTATTATTGAAATATCTGTCATTTTACTTAGTTATTTTGTCCAAACATTTGTGCTATTACACATAGTTTCACACCACCACAGCTGCATATCAGTTTTGCATGAAGTGGTACTTTTGTGGCTTATACAACTTGAGATGGACTCATAAAAGGCTGATATGGTCCCTAGAAATTGCTTATGCATTTCTATAAATGTGTTCTGGTCATTTATTTTTTAAAAGGATAAGCACTGTCTCAATGTAATTAGTAAATGTGTTGCATTCTTTAGCTTAAATTTTATTTAAAATTAGTGTCAAAAATAGATAAATGGCCATTAGAAAAACCTAAATTAAGTTTTCAGAAAAAAACTTGGCATTAAAAGGTGCAGTTCTTAAATAAGATTAAAATGTGAAGCACAGTGTTAAAAGTAATGCTATCCATTCCATCTTAACTCTTCTTTTGAAATTTGTTGTAGATCTCTCCTTAGATCCTGTAGTTTGCTCTTTTCTCAGTGAACTTGAAGACTTCAGATGAGTCCTTTTCCCAAGAAATGCACCACTTGACAATGCTAAAGAGTTCCCATGTGAGTGTAAACACAGAGCTACTGTTTTGTACAGGTTGTGGAAGTCAAACAAATAGCTCTAAGTAGCACAGAGAAGGTATAATTCAGACAGTGTTCTGAGATTTCCAAGTACCCACAGCTGAGCTGAAGACTGCAAAAGCATGGAAAACAGATAAAAAACCGAATAACACAGTCCAAGGTATTTCTCCTGTGCATCTGTCCTGCTTTCCTAGCAGGCACTTGAACTATTAGATGGAGAGAAGGTACTAACCTGCAAATCAAACTTTAGTGAGTTGGGGATTTTTTTTTGTATTTTAGAGAATTTGCTCATCTTTTAGACTTGTATGCTTACAGTTCATCAGATTCCAAGTACTGTCTGATACTTCAGGCAGTACTCAATCTGCCCTGCTATTACAAGAAAGTTTGTTTTGCTTGTTTGTAATCTGCTAGTAATTCCTGAGGCTGAAGAGCTATTTTGATCAACTCTGAAGTTGAAGGAAGAAGTCCTGCAGATATTACTTTGCTGTACATTCCATGAAAACAGGAAGCTGAAAAGAGGGGAGGTATGGACCAGATTAGGCCCATACCCCACCAAAAGGAGAAAGGGGGCATTACTACCTCACCACCTTAAAATAGAAGCTTTGTAAAAAAGGCTGCAATCACAGGAAACATTTCAAAAGTTACAACATGTAGGTAATTATATTACAAGATAGAGCCATAAGACAGCAAGTTTCATACAAGTGTCTCTTTCTTTCCTGTAAATAAAAGTAGCCAAAAATATAAGTATCCGTTTATTACAACACTCTTCCTACACACAAAACTGATCCAGTTCCAAGCAAAGGGGAAACCCCATTCTCTTAATATGATGACATAAAGTAAGTGTTATATATGGCAAACCATGTTTTGAGCGCTTAAAAAAATGCAGAGCTGTACCTGTTTATGCTGCTTAGCACTTCCAAGATTGCTCCACAACTGTGTAGCTTAACTGAAATACCTAGCAATAATTCTGCAAGAGTGAGATTGTCTAAAAGACAAAAACCCCATGCTGAAATGTAATAGTTTGATCTCTGACTTATGAGGAGTGAGGAAAGGTTCAGGAAGGGGTAAAGAAAGCTGAGAATTTGTCTTCACTTACTGAAGAAAAGGCTGAGGAAAGGCTTCAGAAACAGAGCAGAGATTTTCCTTTCCACAAAATGCTGCCGTTTCCTTCATCACCAGCTTGCTCCCCAAATGCCAAGAGGACACACACCCATTTCCTCTGTTCTTTCATCTTTTTTTTTTTAATGGTAAAAATAAGGCAAGGTAAAGAACAGGTCTGCAAAAAAATGTGCTTGAGGAGAAATATAACCAGATTCCTTCTGAAAATTACCACCTTTAAAATGACAGCTGTTAAAAGTACAAAATTAAGTAAGTTTGGACTTTAAGCTATTTGGCACCCACTGGAATCCTCAGCAACTTATTTACACATGAGGACTAATCCAAGAGAATGAAATAGCTGCTACTTAGTTAAGAGATAAAAGTATTAAAAAACACCAATCATACATCTTAAAAAAAATAAAAATCTCTATCATCATCACAAGTCACTGGCCCTGCAATTAAAAAAGGCATTAAAAAATAATCAAACACTCACTGAGATAGACTAGCAACACAGTCCAGAAATTAGCTGAGGTTTTAATGTCAAAGCCTGAAGTTACAGATGTCAAATGAGCAGGGTTTCCCACATTGTCTAGGGAAATTTTCAGCTGTGGAAAACAGAGCTTCAGAAATGCCATAACATTAAAATAGCCAGGGGCTCAGACAAAAGAAAAGTACTGCCTGGAAAAGGACTTTTCATCTAGCCTCAAGATGGTTTCTAAGCAGCAAATACAGATTATTAAAACTAACATGGCATTGTAGCCTTGTCAGTTCAGACCTGTTTTGAGTTGCGAGAACCTGCATTGACACAGTGAAATTCACTGCTCTAAATGCTTCCATTAAAACAAATGTTTTAATGTTTTGAGTGTCCAATAACTTTTTCTACTCAGCAATAGAGAAAATAAAATTAGTTTTTAAAGTTCATTTCTGTAACACCTTCCATGAAAAAAGAGAAGAGGAATCCAGCTATGCAGCTCTCAGTCAGTTACTGCAACTCACCAGAAGCTGCAACATGTGGAAGTTTTATATATTCTCTGCATATATAAAGGCAAGGAGTAAAAACACAGGATGTTCAGATATATATTGGAGTAGTAAGCACTTAAGTTGATATTTGTTAGACTTATCACTTATCACTTATGATGTTCCTCTTAAACATTTACTAGAAACAAAAATGAAAAAGAAACCACAACAAAAAGAGGGGAAAAATTTTTATTTGCAGGACTTGGGTATAAAAGTTTTATGAGAATAGTATCTTTACAAGATACCATTCAAAGATTAGTTTTTCTTTCAAATGTTAGCATAGCAAAATAGCAATCTTAAAGAGGAACAAATAATCCCCTTTTATATTTACAGTGATCAGTAGCTCTGTGTGACTAAAAAAAAAAACCAACACAAAACCCCAAACATTTCAAGACAAGCATTAGACTTCCTGATGGTTAAGAATTCTACCAGAAATAAATTCAAGTCAGATATGTTTTAAGAGAAAAAAGTAAGTGTATCCTCCCTTGCAAAAAGGGAATCCTTACCAGCCAATTACTTCAATTCTTTGAAGTATTGTTTTGCTTGCAAAGTATCCAAACTTCTTTTGCAACAAAGCACTATAAAAAAACCCCAACTGATATGATAGTACTTAACCTGAAGTCTGATGACTGTTAATTTTTCACCGTGAATGCCCAGGTTCCCAACTTCAGCCTCCAGGAAAGGGTGAAAAGATGCACCTGTTTAAAATCTCTATATACATTCCGAGTCTCTATTTGACTCTCTCTCAACTCAGCAAGTCTGCAGAGAACAGGTAGTCTTCAAATTCACTGTGCAGTAATACGGCTGCACAGTCAGGACAAAGAAACATTTCAACATATTCAATCCTTTCTCTCCTTCACAAGCCATGTACATTCACAAATTTGATTCTCTTGAAGCAGATGAGAAAGAGGAAAATTAAATCCTTCACCCCAGACCGCCCAGATGGCTTCTGTACAGGATTAATACATTCTTGGAAACTACGCATGGTCAAGAGCTACAATTAACTCTACCAGAAGCAGCACTGTAATAAAGCACATCTGAAAACTGTAAAATAGTATTTTTTAAGAATCAGTGAGAAAGAAATCAGTAGCCTACAGGCACTGAAAACTAATTAGAAGTTGATTATTTCTATTAACTAGTAACTTCTAGTAATTAAAAATAGCAACTATAAAAGAAACAATCTCTTCATATAATCTCCTCAAATACAAGAGAAAAAAGGAACATTAACTAGTGGCCTGTTGTACAAACCCAGGATGAAGTCTGTTTTATTGAAAACCACAATGATTGATACATGTCTTCCAGGCAAACATCAACAAAAATAGCATGCTGAATAGCATTTTGTTAGTAGTCTTTTTCAAGACTAGTATAGCCAGAAGGGTAACATACCAAATATCTGTGACAAGCACTGAGCTGCTAAGATAATTTAGACTACTATGCATTTAAAAAAAGTTTTTATTAGGAGCTGAAGATACTATATTTATAATGATTCAGTGTCACTCCTATGCACTGAAGCTAATAACATTTAAAGATAACACTAACAACAAGTATCTCCAACTGAGTTTAATTTCATCACAAGTGAACTCCCCTAGTTTTAGTACATTTGTGTAATTTACAGTCATATGCTATCAACGGACTATAGCAGACAATAAGTTTCAGAATATGGAGGATTCACAAGTTTTGGGTTTCTGGTGGGGTTCTGAAGAACAAACTATATGGATACAGGTGTCACACTACACTTTTAAGTCTTTTACCGGTTTTCTAAGTTAAATCTGCTAGTTTCAAGATTGACACTAAATCACTAAATATCATTTCAGGAATATCTTGCAAGAACAGTCTCTTCAAACAACCTTTCCTACTGTATGAGTTTATTCCTCAAAATCCTATTACTCTGTAGATTACAACAACAACCATTAGTAGTATCTTAACTGTCAAATTGTATACAACTACCATAATAGCATGCTATGACATTTGAAGAATGACACAAAGCAGTTTTTCACCTTTAAAGCTTAGTCTAGGCCATTGTTTTGCCCAATACACTCTTCTAATTGTCACAGCAACCTCCACTGGAGACAAAAAAAGCAAAGGCAGAGAACACTATCAGATCACAGTGTGATTACCATACCAGTTTTCATGCCAGTTTCCTTGATGTTAAAACTCTTCACTATGCCACACCAACAGTCTGGCATTTTATGTTTTACCATACCATAAAAACTGTTTCATCAACTGTTGAAGCATCTGATAAATTTTGCTTAAAGAGCAAAGATTTTCCTTGCTAACAAACCACAGAAAAGTCAAGAAAATTTTAAGTTGTATTTATAAAAACACATCATCAAATACTGAGCTGAAATGAAGAAATTTGCACAAACATACTACTGAACAACTTCATAGTTAAAGAATGTTTTCCTCTGAAAGAAGTCAGACAGATTAAGAGAACAGGAGCCACCATACTGACTCAAGCCACGCAACCCAGCACTGTCTCCTACAGCAGCACTCAACATCATTTAAGAAGAGCACACAGAAACCTGAGCACTTTTTGCAGCCTATTCCCTTTCCACTCCCAAACTAAACACTCTTGGTCCATTAGGTAGGTTAGAGGACAAATCCCAGTTAGGCATTTGCTTACAGAGCTGTTGTCTGTGAGTTGGTCCATTCCCCTCCCAAATGGAATGGTAGAGCCTGCTGACATTGCCTCTCTCACCCACTACTCACTATATTCCAACTAAAAATGGCTTTTCTGTCTTTAAAATTAGTCTAATAGTACTTTACTGAAAGTCCCTCACTTTTTGCACTGCTAATTGGCTAAATGACAGCTCATCAAAAAATTAAAGTGTCCTTGTGATTTTACAACCCTTGGTCATATATAATCATTCTCCTCCTACTGAACTGAGACCAAACCCTCTTGAAAGACAGCCACTCTATTCTTAACAACTCTAGTTTCCCTCCTCTAAACCCATGCCATTTAAAACACAGAAAACAGGAAAACACAGGACTCAAAATGTGGACACATCATGGTTCAATACGAAAGCAAAAGGATGTGGGGTTTTTTCTCACCATGCTCTTCCAATATTGTTGGGTAGATTAGGTAAAAAAATAAAAAATAAAAAAGCTGATTTTCAGTAGCTCATTCTGAGAAAACACCCACTTACATACTACCAATTTAAAGCTTTGTACATTGACTGCTGTATCTTTATGTCTCATCAAAGACCCAGCTTAAGCCAACCCTATTTTTCCTTAATATATTTCATATTTGTAGTACATTAAATATATTTCTAAATATATAATACACTAAGTATTATATAGCTCAAGTAAGTATCAGCTTGAATTCAAACCAGTTAAATTCAAACTATGAAATTATACACAGAACTTACAAACTAAACATTTAAGTAGTATTCTTGGAATCGAAGTAGTGTCTCCCAGGTTTCTGCAGCCAGACATGGAAATTATTGTTTTTTCCTGTCCAGGTCAATCTTTAAAATAGTGAAAGACTTAAAATTGTAAAGGACAACACAACTTTAACTGACTTATGAAAGCCTGTAGGTAGGAAAAACAATATTCTTCCCTACTGGTTTTAAAAACGATGCCTCTTCAAAATGGTTTCAACTAAGGTAATAGCTAAAGTTTGTAAGCATTCTGCCCAGGCCAGGGTGCAGTAAACACAGATAAGTTAATCTCACTTTTAAGCACTTCAGAGAAGAGTCTGTCAATAACCTTAACAAAATGGTAGGGATTTCTATAACTTTGGTCTACTGAAATGAAACTCAGGCAACCCTTATTTGCCAGAGAAACTGGTGATAGTGATCACCTCTAGTGCTTATTGTCCCAAGGCAGATGACCTCACCCTCAGATGCAAGAGAAATAATACTCAATTTTATCTATTTTATAATGGAGAAAACATACAAAACCAAATTATTTTAGTAATTACCACATATTCCTATTTAAGCCACATGCCATCACAATTCTGGCCCCTTTAAATAAAGTCTGCTGCAAATACAAGTCCTTTCTGCTCCAATGTAGGGGACCAAACAGGTACTGATGCATTCAAATATTGATCACCTCTACAATTACAGCTATGCAATAACTGTGATGTCTATATTCTTGCAGATCTATAGAAGTTTTTATTTCTGTAGAACTGTAGTTGCAAACTCCAAGGTGCCTTTACAGCTGTTAGCACTGAAACTACACTCAGCGCACTACAGGTAACTTTCTTCCAATAAAAGAGACATGTTTACTAAGTTTAAGTCAGTTTATCAATAGAAAACTACAGGAGGTAAAAGAGGCAACACAAATGTCATCAAAGCTAGTCTGAAAATGACCGAATGCATTGTTAGTTATGCACAAGATTTTCACAAAGTACTGGAACTACTTCTGAATATGTTATTTTAAGATGCAAAACTACAGTTCCTAAATATTTTGTAACCAAACTTCACTGTTACCACCTTCTGATGTGCTGCTTCTCCCACTGAAGAACTACTAGCAGAAAGAACAGATTATCAAAAGTCAGTAAAGTTTGCTCAGGAAATGCCACCATCCTCTCCCAACATTGTTTGAAAATTTATTTTTAACCCAGAAAAGCATTTATTTGATTTGGAAGTTATTGTCATAATTCATATGGGAAAAAAAAAAACAAACAAACAACCCACAAAACTAATTGACAAACACACAGTTCTTTTAAGCTGTCATAGTTCAAAAGTTAAGTAGTTTTTGTCCTCTGCTACTCAAGTATGAAAAGAAACAACATTATAAAAGTTAACCCTGCTACCTCTTCCTCACAGTATTCTCTAAAGCCTGTATAAATCCCATTCTATTTTACTTTTATTATCTCTTTGACTATTACCATAACTGGGACTATATTCTCAGTACTTCCATAGGCAATATTTGAAAGAAAACAAGTACAACAGTCAAGTCCTAGGCAGCCACTTAAACTGTGGATAATTGAAACAAGTTTTCAGACCTTTGTTTTTGTTTAGCTTGCTGGGTTTTTTTAACTGAAAGAGAAGTACAAAACAAGTTTGAGAAAACAGTAGTATTCTTTGTGAGTGGCTGCTATTTAAAGATTATTTCCTTTGGCCGGCATCCCTTATGAAAACATGGGGATATTACTAATTAGACTGTGTGCTCTGACGTGGTAGGATACTCCAACTCTTTTCCAGGTTAGTAACTCACCAAGATTTCTTTCCAAAGTGTTATGTTTCCCACCTAATTATTTAAAGAATGAGGGGATACTCACCCTGCCAGCAAGAAATCTCATATTTAGTCACCTAAATTAAAATGTAATGGGGGCTTTTTTTTGGTGGCTTTCCTTTTTATCAGATATTTGAGGGTGGATGTGAAGCTAATCTCACTGCACCAGTTTACTGCACAAGTTTTGATCACGTACAAAAGGGAATGCCAGGCAAGTTATAGCTATGCATTCCATTCTGCATATTAATAAGCATCACTAAAGCTTAGTAACTGTACTTCTAATATCAACACTACAAAGTTCAGTCAAAAATGTTTTTCAACTGTGAAGATGAACATCTGCTCTGTTTAACAAGGTAGTAAGACTGGATAGAGCATATGCTAAAAAAATTACAGGCATACTAATCCTATCAATTTAACAAGTGATCATAGAAAATCACATTCTATTCTTTTACCCTAATGAGCAAGTAGAAAAACGCAAATTGCTTTTGTCCATCTGCTATTGCTGACTACAGACTGGTGTTACTAGGTAGTAAAGAGGCAGGACCTTTAGTAGAAATGGTTAGCAAAACATTGGACATGGGCTGGACCACCTCTTGAGTTGGCTACTCTTGAAGTGTTAAATGCATCATCTTAATGTGAACCAAAGATCTAATAACAGTAATGGAACACATACGGAGTACAAGCCTAGCAGAAGCTTCAAGAGTCTATGTAATGCAATCCCCTTCTGGATATGGTGGGAATCACTTGCTTTGGATCTGCATCCTTTCTTCAGTTCCTTGGTTTTCAAAGTTAAAACAGCTCCTCTGAAGACTTTTTCACATGAATATAGGACCAGGGAAGACAAATCTTAGAGAATCCATGGGAAATACAACATAAAAGGGTGAGCTTGGTCTACAGCCTTCTTGGTGGAGAATCTAACTTCTGCACTCCACCAGAATTACTCTTGAACACTGTCTGGTTTGAGTGGGACAAGCTAAGACTTAGTCTGGATATGGAAGCAGTGATCAGTGCAATTACCTCAGTTTTAGAATTGAGCTTCAAGTTGCCCAAACAAAAACCTTTTAATGGCACTTACGAAACAAAATCCCAGGACATTCAGTAAAATCAGCGAAGTAGTATTTAGTTATTCCCATCAAGCTATAAACTTCTCTGTAAAACAGTGTTCAAGTAGTTTATTTTGCAAAATGAAACATTTCAGCCTGCACTTTTCAAGTATTATAAGATCAGCATCATTTACTATGAAAATTTCCATTTCACATTTTAATTAGCTTAATTGGCATAACCTAGCTTTTCTCAAAGCATTTCATCTTGCACATTGTTTTCTATACTAGCAGATACACATTTCAAGTTTCACCTACTTTCACTGCTCTTGAAACTTATGATAAAATTCAAAGCAATTTAAGTATAGAACCACTGATGCACAGTAGAACTACAGTGGACAATTGACTATGGAAGATCCATTCCTGAAGTTTAGTAAAAGTTTTTTACTACTACAATATTAGAATCAATCTTAATTCCACAACTGATATGGCTGTCTCAATCCAAGTACTACCAATAAAATAAATAAATTTAGTTAAGAATAGCATTGGGATTCAAAATACACAATATTTTTGCAGGAAGTGATTAAGTTAGAAGAACTAGTACACAGATCAAGGCTGTAATCAAGTTGTACAGATCTCAGACACTAAAGCAGTTTTGGAATCTCTTACCAAGGAGAGATTTTTAACTGTAAGACAAAATGTGGCACAGAGTCTTCAACTGAACAGTCAATGTGATCAGGCCAAATGATAGCCACAAAAAAATAACTGAATTAAGGTATTGTAAAATTAAAGACAAATCAGGATTCATTGAGTCTCCAGAGGCTGACAGAATTGCCACATATTTTAGAAATCTACCAAATAAGGAATTATACCATTCTACCACAGTCCTCACTGGTGAAGTATTTCAGCTTTAGTTATTTACAAGACCATCATTATTTTAAATTGTACCTAAATTCAGTGATACAAATATTACTACCAGAGTTTCAAATTATGTCATCAGACCTTCACCAGTATTTGTACTGTAAGTCAGTAGAACTAGGAACTTAAGTTTTCCCTTTGATAAACACATAAGTTGTACCATTATCAAGCCTCTGCGATAGGTGACCTTTTTCATTAAGGTGACCTTTTTCATGTCAGCCCTTCTAAGTTATCACCAGTTGAATATTAAAAGACTATGATTGATTCAAGTACCAATTACCTTGCCACAGTTTAAACCTATGGTTCAGCAAAATAAGGTGGCATCAAGGGTTCACATGTACCACAAACATCTTCATCAGGCTCACAAATACACTTCACATCAAAGAACTAGATCTCTGGAGGAGCAGTCTTGTCTAATTAATCAGATCTACTTCGCAGGATTAAGAATCTGTTGGTTTTTTTAAAATAAATTACCAGTTTGATGGTACACTCCAGGATGGGCCCCATCAAGAGTAGCAAGAGGAAAAGAGAAAAACCAAGAGACTAAACAAAGACCTACCACGGAATTAACTCTCTCAAAACAGTCAAGGACTCAATTTTTTCAAAATGTGAAATCTTTACCAGATAGCTAAGATTAAGAACAAAGTGACGTGGCCCCAAAATACACATCTTCCAGTTTTGTTTAACTTCATAAAGAATTCACAAGTTTTATTATCTTTTTCACTGAGCTTCTAGATGGATATGCCTACAAAAAACAGATGTGCTATGAGAACCTAATATTTAACATGGGGTTTTACTGTTCAATTAAACAGAGAAACAAAAATCAGTTCTAGAAAAGCAACAGAAAACAAAAAGTTAATAAGTGAGGGCACTTCTAGGTCACTTGAAAATTAATGTGTAAGAATGTGTATCTTTGCCTTGTGAAGCCTTTGTGAAATTATACTTGGTCACTGAGGAGAATTTAAGTGCAGTTACAAAATTTCTGCAAAACAGGAAGTTTTGTGAGGAGGGGTTTGCAATCTGATTTCTGCTTTCAAGCTTGCTTTATCACATCACAAATCGTGCACTGCTTCTGTATTTCCAGACACAGCTTTACAGAAACTGCTCATTTCTTCTCCTGCAGCAATGCTGTTGTTTCATTTCTAAAAGCCCTTCCAGCGACTGAGAAAGAACAAATCCAGTAAAATGACAAATTAAGAGCCTAGTGAATAAGCTCTGTACCAAAAGTTTGAAAGCCTAAGATGAGTCCCAGCAGCCCAATTCCCTGTTACATTTTACCCTAACAGCATCAGATCACACCATCTATACCACCTCAGTGTTTCACAAATAGCTACTAGGTACAAGGGAACAAGCTACCCTCATGCTATGGACACCTGCAGGCTTGCCAAACTTCACCTGCCTTCCGAAGACATTTCCTTCCCCAAGCTCACTATGACCCAGCAAGTTTGAAGCTTCAAGGTTCTATCCGTGAGGCTTTGTCAGCAAAACAGCTATAGGGAGGAAAAAATCGTTTCCATACTGAAGTTCATTTTTGAAAATTACAGTATGAAATTTAATACAGTAATACTTCAGGCATTTTTTAACAAAAGCAATTATTACTAACAGCTGCTTAGTAGAACTACAGTATATGCAAATAATATACCAAATTGAAGACCCATTCAGTTTTCTTGCTTGGATAGCAGTATTACCAAGTGTCACAACAAATATAACCAAATATCCAAAGGTAGCTGATTTTCTTCATTTAGGGGATGGAGATTTTTCCATTGAAAGAAAGATGTAAGAGAGCTAATGATACCCATGCAAACTAAGGGCTGGAAGATAGGATAAGAAATGTGGTAGTGTTAAAAGAAATGGAAACATGGTAAGATTAATATATGTTTTAAGCAAAGTTATTTCCTTTTTTAAACTGCTCTGTGAATTGGGTGGCAAGGCTGCCAATAAACATTTTATTAACAGATAATCAGTGTCCCTTTGGCATAACATTTGCAGAAGATTTAGTAGCTTCACCAATGTATTATTTCCAAAACAGGAATATTTGTTTGAAGCCCAGAAGAACACTGGCAAAGGTTGAGGCTATTCTTTTCAGTATGTAAATGCCAAAAAACCCCAAGAATTAAAAAAAAAGAAAAAAAAAATATTAGTTCAGCTTTGGTATATTCACAAATTAGACAGAATCACAGAAAAATTGTTTGGAATGTACCTCCCGAGCTCATCTTGTTCAGTCTTCCACTTGAAGCTATGCTGCCTTCACAGTTAGATGCTCAGTTTGAAAAACTAAAATCTTTCCTGCATAGTGCAAACACAACTCCAGCCATTGCCCTACTGCCCTTCCTTCAGAAGGGAGGAAGAGCAGGTGTAGAGCTACTTAAAAAAAAAATCACATATCAAACAAACCATCTCAAGTTGATGTTTCAATGAGAGGAAAAAAAAACAGACTGCCTTGCATAGTCTGAATGATCCAAAGGAAAAAGCATTTCTAATGGATATAATAACACCAAATTTTAAATGGAATTTTGTTCAAGTTTCAGAAAATTCAGTGAATTGCTTGTATTTTTTGACATACATCTACTGCAACACTATCCAGATGCATCAATAGAAACATTTATTCAGAAACTGACTGCATGGAACCACACGTGCAGGCTTTGAACTATTTTGATCAAAGAATAACAGTTATGAGTCCTTCTCACAAAAGCTAGAGAATGGAATTCACAGAAAGCAAGTTTTATGTGCCTCAAATATATGAAAACTTCAGCCATTTGCTTCTATAAAAGTCATGTTTTACTGCTGAAAAGAATGGGGGGAAATGAACAGATGCTGACATTCAGAATGATTGGGATCTTCAGATATTTAATGACAGAATGACGAACAATCTCATTTTTCTCCTTCCTGTCAACTGGGCTTGCAATAGAGAAAAAACCCAAACGTTAATTAAAGAACCTATTCTGCCTGGGAATAAAGAGTCCTGGGCATAATTTGGTCTGAGTGGAAAGCACAACACTTATTCTACAGGTATCTCCTTTATTCTCAAGAATTTCAAGTGCAAACAATCTATCTTTTTAGAGTTCTTTCTATTGAGAGAGAGACTGAGCTCCAAGCTGCAAATGAGTATTTTTAAGGCATGAAGCACCAATAAAGATACTGCATTCATGTTAGCAGACAATCAAAATATACCTCATTTTATATACTGTCCTAGTTTTGCTATTTAGAAAGCATGGAAAGCTAAAGAAACTTGTTTAAGATGGAACAGCAAAACAGCAGGGAGCAGATTTCTTCCAGACTTTCTCCTTCAGCTTCAAAACTTATTCTACCTCCCCTAAAAGCAAAGTATCGTTTTTAATAGCTGGACTATTATTAATTCCACAGCCCTGTACAATTAGTAAAGTTCTGAAGAAGCATCACCCTAAAGATACACAGACCCTGAAAAAGTCCACTTCACCTTTCTCACACCTCTTTACAGTTTAAAGGCTACGCTGTTCTGATCACATTTGACTTCTAGAGGGACTTTTAAGCAGAAGAGTGGAAACAATAGGTAGCATGGGAGAAGGGCTATTATTTATGATACTGAATGCTGCCAGGATGTCAGAGGGTGAAATCTACCCAACTACCCCACTCAGGCAAGTTAAATCTTGAGTACATATACCCAACTCTAGATCATTATGAGATTTTTATACCATTTGGGAAGACAAAGCACCGATAATTATGCACAAAACTGCCAAAAAACTATGACTGTGTGTCCTGCTGCAATGGTTCAGGTATGCACAGGAAAGAAGCAAAGCACAGATGAACTTTTAACTACTTGATATCTTTCTAACACATTTGGGACAGCAGACAAAAAGGTGAAAGCCACCCTAGTAAAAACGCTAAATCCCTTTAAGTATGGAGAAGGTCAAAGAGATGGGCTTGCAGTGATGAATGAGGCCACCAGCTCCTTATTCTGATCATTGTTGTTTGAAATCAATAATGAGCACAATTGCTCCTTATGGGGAACACATCCACAAACATCCAACACTGTGCAGAAGGCTGAGCCTGAGGCAGAAGTGCCACACATAAGAGCCAGACCACCAACCAAGACTCAAATACCTCGGCCAGCTGGAGCAAGTGTCCTTTGATCAGCACCAGAAATTCAGAAGAACAACTGGATCAGCATGAGCAGATGACTGTGGGCATATGCAAGATAAATAAATTTAAGATTTTATGTCACTCAGTGCTGTGCTTCTGCTCGTGCCTACCTTGTCACTCTATTTCCCCTGCAATATAGAAAACAGAATCAAACATCTCAATTATTTTCAAGAGACCCTATTGTCAAGGAGAGGGTCACATCAGTTGTCTGTCCCATAGCAAAGAGTACAGGGTCCAGCACCTGACCTCTCTCCAAGGACTGTGTTTTACTAAGCTATACACTTTGTAACTTTCCCTCATACACAGTAAAGAAACAAAGTTTTTGTTCATAGCTGAAAACAAAACAGAGCCTTTGCTGTTAATTGTTCTAAATGTAATGTAATTGTCTAAATGTTCCTTTGTACAGAGGGTACAAAATATTTCCCTAATTAGGGATAATACCTAAGCAATATCCATCTGTCTCAGAAACACTTATTTTTAACTCTCCTACCTAAATCAGAGTTAGATTTTTCTATGTAACTCTGGAAATGGAAACAAGCTTTTTTAAAAAGGAATACAACAGATACACCACTCAAGTTAGGCCTCTTGGATAATTCCAAACTTTAACTTTGGTGACTCATAGCATTTAAGTTTTACACTAAAAGAAGTCTCCTCCTAATATTTGTATGGACTTCTCACCCTCTTAAAACTGCAAGTTCTAGAACCGATTGCCACACAGAATGGCAAAGTCCTGCCTCTGGCACACTAGGTCACCAATGCCACAACACCCTACTCCAATTTTATTTTCTATTTATAGAATTATAGAATGATAGAATATGCAGAGTTGGAAGGGACCCATCAGGATCATCGAGTCCAACTCCAGTTGCTGTGTAGGGCACCCTGAGAATCACACCATGTGCCTGAGAGCATCGTCCAAATGCTTCTTGAACTCAAGCAGGCTTGGTGCTGTGATCACTCCCCTGGGGAGCTTGTTCCAGTGCTCAGTCACCCCTCTGAAAGCTAGAACCTAGAACTCATTGAATCTAGAAATGGGGACAAAGAGTATTAACAGGGTAGTAATTCTACTTCTAATCTAAAAAATGAAACATGCCACCTATAGTACAGGTATTTCCATTTTCATAATCACTTTGTGGATTCAAGAGAATTCAATACAATGCTGATGTTATTTTGCCTTTATCTCCAAGTGATAGTGAACTCCCAGTTCACTACTTGTATACACAGATACAGATTTTTTTGGAAAAAGCTTTAGTTCTATTTTTACATGTCACTGTATTAATTGTCACAGAGACAGCAGTACAAATACAACAGCATTTTTGTGTTAAAATTCTCTCTGTTCCTTCACTAGTCCTCAGACTGAGAAGAATGAGCTGGAAGTGTGGTTAAGAAAATTTCTGCTCACATTAAGCTCTTCTAATCAATACTGGTGTTGAAGTTAAAATAACCAAAATGCAGACTGCTCAGATAGAGGGAATATGTTCTGTAAAGTAGTTAGCAGATAAATGGCTCAAAGTAAATCAGGACTGTAATATTAATTTCCTCACATATTAATGTCATCTAGAACAGGTTAGCTAGTTCATTCCTTGAATTGAGAATATTTTATCTTTAGTAACCTTTCTAAGAACATTTGTTTCGCAGTTCCCCTGATCATTTACTTGCAATAGGAAGGAGGTGAAAGTATGACAAGATACATCTCTACCTGTAGATGCAAGGAAAACACTAACACTCAACTCCCACTTGCTGGTAGGCAATGAAAGAAGAATTATCATTCCTTTATTTCTATATTCTCACAACATAAATACAGAAGAAAATGAGGGTTGACTTTTCTCCCACTTTTAGGTTATACTTCTCAATTAATACCTCTTCATTGACTTTCAGTCTTACTAATCCACATCTGTTTTCAATTCAAAACATTTTCACAGCTTTAAAGAGTAAGTGGCTCCCACTGTTAGTGAATCCTTGCACCTTATGTATTGTTGGGAAAAATGTTAAAAGCATCCTTTAGGTCAACAAGCACTTTTTGGTTATGCTTTTTTCTTTGAGAAACAGAAGGAAATAATCTCTTCTCAC
>NW_009953649.1:3203820-3207354 GCF_000747805.2 Chaetura pelagica
AGAGGTTGTTTTTTCATTGGGAACACGTCTGAGCTTACCCCTTCTGCCTGTGCTCCTCCATCCCAAAGAGCAAGTAGCCATGGGAATTTTAACTTCTGCAGTGTCATTGGGTTACAGGGCTAATCTATCAGCTGAAGTTGGGGGTTTTTAACAAGTTCTTCCAACACTCAAATTCTGTAAAAAGGTACTAAGAAGCAGATGCATTTTCATCAAGTTAAGGAAGCACAAACACTTCAGCCTCTGCATGAAACTTCTTCCCTAACCTTAGGAAACACATTTTCTGTCAACAGACTGCTTCCTCTCACAGTAACCGTTTCTTTCCTCACAAGCTTGCAATACTTCACTTGATTATTTAGAAAGCAGTTCACACTCTGAGAATACACAAGTATAGTCATGGATGAGTAGCAGTAAACAGATTTTATTGAGTCATCATTACCCAAGCTGCAACATCATGTTCTCCAAATCACAGGTGACCTGTGAACAGATGCATTTTAATCCCTCCTTTTCTTCCAGCCCCAATCCTTGTCTCTTTTTTGTGTTACAATCTGTTCTATCAATAGGAGAGCAATTAACAGCACCACTCCCCTACCCTTAATTCTTCATTTAAATCACCTTTTTAAACCCAAAATGTATGGAGGTAAGGGAAGTTTCAAATATGGCATTAAGATCACAGCATCATCATTACTGTTACTCATACTTTGAATGAAGAGCTCTTGGGATTTCATAATAGGTATCATTATAGATACCATACAAGCTACTCCAGCATCTTCTTTAAGCCTTGGATTTGATACTGAAGTTCTAGTTTTTCAACTTGTAAAAGAAAACCCTCTTAAGGCAATTAACCTGACAGCCTAGGGATGCTACAGAAGGAAACAAAGAAGCATCTACTTGCAGACTAATACAAGCAGCAAAGGAAAAAAAAAGATTTACCTATGCTTTAAAGGGAATTAACTCAATTTTTCTAGCAAGATGGCCTAAGTCTTCCCCAAAATGGTTAGAGTTCAGTCAGCTTCCAAACAACAGAGAATTCAATTAATTCTGTTCTGCTAAAAAGTAAGGCTCAGGCAATGGCAGTGGCGATTAAATAATCTACAGGGCATCTTCTTTTAAAAGAAGTTCAAACACATGTTATTACATTACTTGGATAGTACCATATAGGTATGAACATATGCATAGTTCACTTTTCAGTGAAGAAGAAACAGGGTTACTGGTGCTTTATTCCAGAATTCATTGTGCTCATCTCAGCCAGCTGGAAACTATTAGTGAGATACAATTGCTGTTCTTTTTAGCATTCCCACTTGAAACCATCTTTTGGCAACACAGAAGCAATAGCAGGTAACCACAGTATTATAAAGCTTATCTCAAGAACAAGCCAAAAAACCCCCCACAAATCTTAACAAAAACAACTAACCCCAAACAACCCCACCAAGCAGCATGGAATTTTTCAATCTCAGAGATTAAAGCAGAACAACAGAGTTTAGTCCAGATCTCTCTAGATTTGCAGTCAGCTGCTGTAAACTGACAGCATACCATTAATCCTCTACAAAATGTGTATATATATATATATTAAATTGAGATAATAGGGACTAAGCAGCCATACCTCACATCATTAACACAACTTGAACTGACATAAAGAACATCTAAAAGAGTCAGGGTACTCACCAATAGAAAAATCAGCCTTTTTCCTACCCTCCTGCATACCTGTTTCCCACTGGACTTCTGAATGGTTCCAGCAGCTGAATCAAAATATCACTTGCATGAGGTGCACTAAATCCGCTTCAGATTATAAAAGGATACAGCCTTAGTGCTCCAGTCTGAGTCCCGATGGCCAGTATTTTCTGAACAGGATCAAATGCCAAGGCTGAAGGTTGGTAGGGGAAACCATGGCGTACAGTCTAAGTCAGAGCATCACAGGAACGATGGGTCAAGCAGGAGACCAAAAATAAGCAGAATCAATATCAGATGTTAGGGAACAAGATTCAGTGTTAATAACGATTAAGAAAGGAACTACACAGCATTTTAATATCAGACTAAGAAAGCCAGCTGTATTACATGAACCAATTATAAAAGATAGTTTTTAGTCATAACTACTCATTCATCCTTGATCATTAAGTGACAGTCCTACTTACTGAAACTCGATTTGAATCTTACATTTCTTCTGTACAAAGACGGTACCAGAAGGTATCAAGTCAGCATTATAATTTTTTTTATCTCTCATTCTCTAAATAGTCATATTTTCAGCTCTAATAAAGGCACTAAACTATTAAAATCTGAGATGTTCCAAGGAAGTCTGGCAAAAAAGGCCAGACTTGTTATTAAAACTATTACAAACTACTAGACCTGCTTTTCTGAGAATCACATTTCAATCCAACAGGCCCCACATGACAGTGCAACCTATCTCAGCACATTAAGAAAAAAAAACACAAAAAACAACCCAAGCTCCACAGGACCAATCTCTTACCCTCTCATTCCCCTGGAGGGAAAAAGGGGAAAAAAAAAAAAAAGTGCACAAAACAGACAAAACCAAAAAACATCCCAGCAACAAAGCAAAAAACCTTTCAACCATAGGATTCTTTTTCAACAGGAAGCCATTGGCACATTTAGTTTTTTGGTTAGCCAAGACTAATTTGGTAATTGGCCAAGCAATAACTCCATTACACTTCTCAGGCTGCAATTAATCAGAATAATAAATAAAAAAGTGTCACCTACTCTTATTCCTGTTACAAATGTACCCAACATAAGTTACACAAATGCTAGCTTTTCCGTTTCAAAACCTTTAGTTTATGGCAGAGTTATTTTAGGACCTCATAAATGTGTAGCAAACTTCTGACACACTCCTTTTACTTCACTGAAGTTGCAGGCATACCCTGCAACTCTCAGTATTTCACAGCGAATAAATCTAACTGGTAACAGTTCTACTCTTTTCCATATCCTTCATGAACAACTTGCAGAAGTGTCAGAAACACCTGCAATAACAGATAAAACAAGGAGAAGAATCCACAAACAAGCTCGTCCATATCAAGCTAGGCCCCGGGTGCATTGTAAAGATAAAAATGGGTATTGATATTCAAATTAGTTTTTATTCCTCTTGGCACAGCTGGTGGATCAATTCGCTGCATCATTTTCTGAAATGTGCAGACACAAACGGCAGTATCACACATGAGAAAATAAAAAAAACAGGAACTTTTCCTCCGTCTCTGGAGAACATCTGCAGCAGAAGCAACGACAACTTGGCAACACACTGCAGGGGAACCACCACAAACGTCTACAGCCTTTTTCCAAGCGCAGAGGAGCAGGATAAACGCACTTCCAATCATTGCAGAGCGACAGACACCCCTGTCTTTGGGGCCGACGAGCGGCGGCTGCTCAGACGCCGCGATGCCCAGCCCCGCACCACAGCCAGGTACCGCTCCTTCCCCCCGCCCGCCGCTCCTGCCGAGCCTCCAGGGACACGGCCGGGATCACACGCATGAACGAGCCTAGAAGACGACAACCCCTGAAACTCTCCAGGAAAGATGACTACAAAAATCCAAT
>NW_009953649.1:3209736-3308178 GCF_000747805.2 Chaetura pelagica
GGCTGCCCTCCCTTCTGGCGGCAGCAGGACTGACCGAAGCAGGTCGCACCGAGTTAAACGTTCCTCTAACCGCCGGTAGAGCATTCGGCTTGTTCTTTTAGCCTTGGATTGCATTTCTTGGATTGTGTGTTTAGTGGTCAGGCAATAGGTGCTGCTTTTAGCTCAGTTGTTGTTATATTGCAAAAGGTAATTATTTGGTGACTCATTCCTGAACTTTCTTTTCAAATAAAATGCACTGGAAGATCAGGAGCATTCGGCTTGTTCTTTTAGCCTTGGATTGCATTTCTTGGATTGTGTGTTTAGTGGTCAGGCAATAGGTGCTGCTTTTAGCTCAGTTGTTGTTATATTGCAAAAGGTAATTATTTGGTGACTCATTCCTGAACTTTCTTTTCAAATAAAATGCACTGGAAGATCAGACATCACTTAACGGAGGCAAAGCTTCTAGAGATGTGTTTTGAGACATTAACTCCCATCTCCAAACTGCAGCGTGAATGCCTGTGCAGTAAAAGGCTCAGCACACAGTAAAATGGTACTTTTAAGAGGTGTTTTCAGCCTGATACCCAGCAGTAAATGTAGTAGTGCACAGAGGGATAAGAGTAATGAGAATGCAGCAAAATAGCTGTGATGCAGCCATCATCATAACCTCGGAAGGCAAAATTCCACAAACTTTCCGTAGACCTGTATCCCTGTATCAGTTGACACCCATATTGCCAGCAGGTATATGATGTATAAACATTTGAAAGGAACCAAGGCAGTTTACATATTCTTACTAAGGCACTGAGTCATGAACTTAGGGAGCTGTTCTCCTGTGCCTCCAGGACTGTTGGACACTTCCTCGAAATGGCAAAATGTGAAAGAATGCTTCCAGAGATGGCAAAAGTCCTAGAAATAAAAGAAATGGACTTTAAAATGAACTTTAGGAGATAAATATGTACGTTTTCAGTATGTCTTTAATTATCCATTACTTTTGGCTAACAGTGTATAAATTACAGAAATAATGTCCAATTTTTCTGCCTATTCACACAGGCCTATTGTAACACACTAAACAGGGAGGCAAACTTCTAAAACTTGGCTATATTTGACTAAATAGCAAACATAGATTGTTACAGGTAAAGGCATGGGTACAGGTTTAATATATGTTTTAGTCCATTTAGGCCCTCTTGTCAGTAAGCCAGGACCTGCAAATACTCTCTGTTTACAACTTTCATAGCACAATTAGCATCATTATTTGTAGTAAGTAATAGTAATCAGAGAAAAAAAAAAGCCCTCGAAACTAGATGAAGAATTAAAGGTCTTTGAAAGCATTTTTTTTTGCTTATTGCACTCGCTTTTACTATCTATGTACTTGTCTCTTGAATCCATGCTTTAACTGGACTACAGATTTTTAGAGCAGAGATTGGATTTGATTTTCTCTTTACATTAGCACATAACACAAGGTGAACATAGTTCATTATTGTAACATTGTACCAATGCTTGATAAAATTTAGGTAAATATTATAACAGAGACAAGGTTGAGACAGTAGCAGTTCTCTTCCCTCACACTTTCTAGTTGATGCCTTTCACCAAGTCTGTGCTTTTTGAGACTTCAGCTGTTCCTGTAAAACATTACTGGCAACCTTCCCTCTCACTGGGACTTCAGTGGAAACAGTAGTAGGCCTTTTAATTTTATAGTTCAGTGAATATCCTCATTATCTCTCAGGATTTAGCTTTTGTATTTCAGACCTTCTTTGGGGCCTCCAGCTCTTACCCAAGAACCACATCCTGTTTACAGACGAGACCAATTCTGCTTAATCTCATTCCTTCATGTTGCTCACTCAGACCTTCTAGCCTCTGCTATCTGAAATCTTGCGTTTCATACCCAAGTCCAAAGCCCGGCTGGGGAAGAAGCAATCAGACCCAACTAGTTTGCAACATCTTTGTACCTAACTATGAGAGAGTCCAGCTGTGACAGAGCCACTGTTCAGTGCTCATGAGTTAGCTATGAGCAGTGCATTGGTCAGACGAATCCACGCTACCATATGAACCTGCTTGGCTTTGGTTCTTTTTTACCACCGTTTCTTACTGATCCTGTAGTTTACTGCTCCTAGGAAAGGAGGTAGGATATCACCTGCTCATTTACTGATCAGTAATCTACATATACCCCATGAGCAACCACTATTCCTAAGAGGTATTTGAGGCAATGGGGCATGTAGTGCTGGCCTATGTACCAGTATCATTCCACATTCCTGTTGGTGCAGGTCAGATTTGCTGGGTCTTTTGCCTCAAGATCATCACAGCAATTTCACACATAACTGCAGAGTGCAACCATCACTGTGCTTATGGTCTGGGTGTTTGTTTGTTTGTTTGTTTTGGTTTATTTTGGGGGGGGAGGTAGTATACCACCAGTGCTAGCATGAAGGAGAGAGAGACTGATGGTAGTCCTGCACAAGCCAGAATATGTCAAAACCCACCTGGTTATAATGTACGCTAAGATTTGGTGGAATAATCCCAGACCAGTGAGTAGGTAGTGAAGTCACAGATCCACTTATTTGTCATTAGTTTATTTGTGAGCCCCCAAAGTGTTGCTTGTATCCAGAGAAGGCAGCATACTCGGTATGATTTGCACTACTTGGCATAGAGTTCTTGTCCTTTTCTTAACCATCAGAAGTGATCTCAAGATTTGTTCTTGGCCTCTAATCTTTTGACAATAAGTCAATCCAGACTTTGAAGACTAATTAAGATGCTTAGCTTTCCTGAGAACTTTTTAATGGTGCTTAGTCACTCACTTCAGAGTCAGGATCAGCTGAGCCCTAGCCAAACATTTCCTTGCCATAAATAGAAAGAAGCTGGGAAGCATTTCTGAGCTAATCCCATTCAGGGTGTTCTGCTGAAATGTATTGGGCAAGGAAGACATTGTAACCACAGCTCCAAGTGAGTTTTGGAGTCTTTCCTGGCAGCTGGGAAGCTGCTCAAGCTTTCTAGACTCAGAGCTGCTGCCAAAGTAACAGCCCTGTTTGACATTTTTTTCCCCCAATAATCTGTATTGGCGACAACTTGTAAAGGGGACTTCCAGCTGCAGGTGAACTTTTTTAGATTTCTGCAGCATAATTTTAATAAGACATAAACAAGAAGGAGTGTTAAAAAGAGCATGTATCAATAAGTTCATCAGTTCCTGGAAAAGAGCTGTTCTAGTAGTTCCGTAACCTCAAAGGAGGTGAACTGTCTACTGTTTATAAATTCACACGTTTCAGAACGTCTTCACTGATTGACCATGCTTGTACTGATGTGATGAGTTCCTACATCTGGAAGCCTGTGTGGTCTTTGGCAGGCTCACATCATCATGGGCATGTTTTCTTACAAGCTAATGGAACAGCATGACTAACTCCCTCTGTTTGGGTGCCATTAGGCTGTATGGCAGAGAGAGGGCACATACTGCTGCTGCAGAGATTGCACCAAGATGCCTGCACATTCAGCTCAGGTCAGCAAGCATAATGACAAGGGCATACGTTGGTGGTTGAAGTATGAATTGGAAGTGTTCTGCTGCATTGATTTACTCAAGCAATATAGATAATAACACAAGTACCCATGTAGCTATTGAGTGTTATGCTAGAACATGGCAAAAGAAAAAGGCATGGCTGTCTTAGGAAGAATGTTGGTTTTTAGATGTCGAAGGAGAATTATAAATAATGACACCAAGGAATTTCTAATTTTAATCCGATTTATGCCATCATTTCAACATGTAATGAAACTTAGACTTCCTTCAGTGCAATCCATGCACTTTCTTCACAACATGTATAAGATTAAACCAAATCAGGAGATGACATGATGTACTTAACTAGTAGTATAACATAATCAGTACAAAACTTGTATTATTATTTGCCTTGCATCTTATTGCATCTGCAATTTGGTCTATTCTGAGGGATCCTTGAAACATATTTAGTGCAGAATCATATAAGCACAGAATAACTGAAGTGAGAGGGTGTCTCTGGTGGTCATGTTGTCCGATGGCCCACTCCGGCATAAACTGGATCCAGCTTCAAAGTCAGATCATGTTGTTTAGGGTTGTCTCTAATTTTTGCATATCCCCAAAAGTGGAGATTCTGTTACTTCTGCTTTTTTAATTATTACAGAATAAAATTACTATTTCACATCCCATGTGCTGCATTTCTGTTTTCTCGTTTTTATATTAATATAAGGCCTAAGTCAGGATTAAAACTTCAGCGATACAATGCCAGAATGTCAGAACAGGTTTTAAACAAGGCCTTTTTCCATCTTCAAAAACGAACACTTTACTGAATAATAAATATTGTTTCATATGTATTTATCATACACATTGTATAGTATTCAGTCAAGTATAATACAAGTGCTTCTTATTACAGCGCCCCTTTAAGACTGGCATAACAGAGCAAAGTAAATATGAAATACGATCTTTCTCTATTAAAAGGCAGCATAATATTACAAGTGAAGTCAACACAAGCTTTATAAAATAGCCGAATTAAGATGAAGTATGAGTGTCTGCCAAGTGAAGAAGGATTTTCTTGAGCTAAATGAATTAAATCTAAAATACAATGGACAAAACTAATTTATCCACTCTTAAAACAGATTTATAGTGCTGCAGTTTAAAAAATGCCTTTCAAATGTATTGATATGTTTGTATACAGTATTTTGTACAAAGTATAGTATTTCAGACAGGATCAATGATTGATTTAATTGACTGCCCACTATAAGAAAAAAAAAAAGCTCACATATTTTATTACTGTCATTGTAATTACAATGCATTAGTTGGAAGGGATTTCCTGTTGTACAGTAGTGTAACAATCTAGACAAGTATTCATTTAGATTACAGAAACATTAAGCTTTTGTTCAAAATGGGTACTATTTCACTGGTATTTTTCTTTCTTACTTCAAATTAACAGCAATGAATTACATAAACTGCAAGGGTAAGCACACAAGCAAGCAAATGATCCCTTTGATGACATTGAAGCTAGAAAATCCAAAATTCATCTATGCTTCATTTAATTTTTGAGGGTTTTTTTACAGTTCCTTTATTTTAATTCATGCTACCATTTTCTTGTGAATGTAAAGCCTTATTGGAACACCAGTTCAGAAATAATAATACCAGATACATATTTGAATTTTCTGATCTGCTCAATTGTACAAGAAAAGTTCAGCTTTCAAGACAAAATATTTCCCGTAAAGAGAAGAGTATTCTATGTTTTTAAGGTCATTCCAAGCATGGCAAAAAATATCTTTCCACATCTTCCCCCCTCCCTCCTAACAAGTGAAACTGGAGGTGAAATGCAAGGACAACTGAGACTTTCCAAAGAAAATGCTAGTGCTCTCTAATTTAAGAAGAACATAGCAATTTGAAATTAACAAGGCAAATAATTGTTTCAGAGAAAGCAAACAGGTAACAAGGCAAATGCGTAGGAGAAACCTAGAGTATGTGGGACAGATTTCAATTTATTAAAGTCAATAAACCTGAAAACTCTCATTTCTGACATTCTTTACATTTTTTTAGATTCTGTCCAAAGACAGTGAGCTTCTTGAGTAGGCTTTAGGTCCAACTGGTGACTTAGTGTAAGACTTTTCTCAATTGACCTTTGGCATGTAGTAGCTGATTGAATTAAAGCCTAGAGGAAATGGTAAGGTTTAATTAAATCAGCTCAGCAACTGCACGGCATTGTTCTGACTAGAATGTATACCTAATAGTGGGGTTACGTTCAGTAACTTGATGAGTTATCATGGTTTTGAGCTTTATTTCAGGCAAGGTGTGTAAGGAGTCATTAATATCTGCTCCTTCAGATCTCCCTGTGGGTCACCATCTCTTCTGCCATGGCACCCCAGTTAGGGCTCGTTACAGCACCAATTAGGAATAGCCAACATCTATTAATTGTATCTATATAGTGCATTACCTTGTAGATGCTCAGACCAAAAAGATGCTTTCCGAGAAACAGTGAGAGAAAGACTGTTGGCACAGAGCCACCTCTTCTTTAGGCAAGACAGGTTAATCGGGGAAAAAGATATTATCTTCATTTTAAGCCACTGGAAATTGAGAGAAATGCACCAGTACAGCTGAGCTGGTTTAGCTGTGCAAGTAAGTGGTAGGATTCATACTGCCTCATGCAGCTATACCTAACTTACAATCTGCAGTGGAAGCTGTCTAATTTGCATTAGATTTGCATTTCTCCCTTGCCTATAAAGCCAATCACTTTTCTGTAACAGTCTTGAGGAGTGTGCAGAGGTATCGTGGGAAGCTGCAGGCACAGCCCGAGAGCACCTGCAGCTCTGCCTCCCTGCGGGGTTGACCTGTTTGATCAGGGCTCTCTGAGGGCCAGTGGATCCCTAGGTGATCGGGGGCTCCCATGGGGCTCTACTGGGGCAGGGCAGCAGCCAGACCCGACCCACCCCCGCCAGGAGCAGGCAGCTGGGGGGGCACCAGGACAGCCCCAGCCGAGGCTGGACTGGAATGTGGGTCTGTGAGGGGGCCCAAGGCTGGGCAGGGCTCTGGAGAGCTGGAGACTGGCCCTGCTGCTGTGGCGGGGCTGGGGCAGGGGCTCAGGGCCCTGGGGGCTGCCGTGGGGTCCTGGGCCATGAGGAGCCCTGAGGAGCCAGGCAGTGACAATCAGGGCTGGTGATGCCCACGAGGCCCTGACATTTTCAAGCTGACATCTGAAGTGGCAACTAGTATCTGACAGGCAGTTTTAATTTATGCCTGTCAGAATGTTTTTGATGTCATTAATACTTTTGTCTAAAAGTTTAGCAAAAGCAAATTTTTTTAAAGAGGAAAATGTGCCTCATAAATGATCCTTGTGTGAAATTTAGGGGAGTTTTTCCCCTGCTGTATATCGAGTGTGGACATGTATTTATGGTCCTAGAAGGAATTTTGGAGAAAAATGTGAATGATATTATTAAAGCTGTTTATGTTGTTTCACTTACTGTGAAAAGTTAGATTTGTATCATGCAATGTCACTTACTTCCTATTACAGAAGTAAACTGAAAGATCTTTTCACTCTCTGTCTTCTAACTCCTAAGCAGAGAAGTAGGTTGTTTTTGTGGGAGCTGATTTAAGAATAAATAAACCCTGGGCTTCTCTGATCTGTGTCAGTCAGACTGTCTGTCTTACTTTTGTTGCTTGTTTTCATTTGACTGCATAGGTTTTGCCAGTAAAATAGAGTTTTCCTGTTTATTTCCAACACTGTGTAGTGACTTCACAAGTGGCAATGAAAGGAAACTGATTTTGCAATGTCATCACAAATAAGTGCAAACAAGTTGTTTTCTTTTATTTGCCGTTTTGTTTTTTTTGATTGGTTTTTTGTGGTGTTTTTTTTCCATTGTAAGCCTTACATGGATTTGGAGAACCATCTCTTTGCCTCTGAAAATTAAATGTATGCTACATTTTAGGCAGTGACTATGAAAGATTTCCAAAATCCATTTTTCTAGTCCTATTCTATTGTCTCCAGCGTCACAAGAAATAATGTGTAGTCCCTAGCACTAACTTTGAGTATAGTATTTTCCCTTGAAATTAAGCAAACTCATCACAGATTACTGATGCGTAGGCTAGGCTAGATATTGGGTCACTTACATATCCACCACTTTACATGTTCCTCAATTCCTAACCAGATATTTGGGAATCACTCAAAGACACACTATTTCAGGAATCTCCTAAAGCCACTGCATACCAGAAGCCATCACCTACTTAGAAGAGCCTTGAGGCTTCTCTGTCTTTCATCCGGTGCTTTGACATACCTTTCTGTATCTCACTTGTCTTCCACTGAACACATGCAAGAATTTAGGCCAATGAGTAGTATTTTCAAGGAATTATTCTTATTTAAGCATTAATTTGGTAAAGTGTACCTATAACAGGTGGATTCATAATGCCCGTGACTTTGGAGCTTTCAGGTGGGGACAGATGCATTGAAAAGGTGTCTTCCCAGAAAAAAAAAAAGCATGTTAGTTATACAATGATGGCAGCTCTTCCCAAATGCGACATAAAAGCATTAACAAACATAGCCCCCAAAACCCTGTTCATGAAACTGCTCACATAATGCCAAAGAATAATGCCTTCTTCCTCACATGTTTTAAAAGCATGTTTTCTATGGTTATGGTTAAGAGAACTAATAATTTAATCTTGTTTCCCCATTCTGTTCTGCATAGGTTCTTATTACTGCTGTTACCAGTGTGGCTTTTGAATGAACATCAGTCCTGTGTTCATTAGAACAAGAGGAAATGGCCTCAAGCTGCACCAGGGGAGGTTTAGACTAGACATGAGGAAGAACTTTTTCTCTGAAAGGGTTGTCAGACATTGGAACAGGCTGCCCAAGGAGGCAGTGGAGTCACCATCCCTGGATGTGTTTAAAAGTCATCTAGATGTGGTGCTTGGGGACATGGCTTAGTGCTGGACTTGGTAGAGTAGGGTTAATGGTTGGACTTGATGATGTTGAAGGTCTTTTCCAACTTAAGTGAGTCGGTAATTCTTTGAGACTCTGTGATGGTAACTCTCATCTGTCATACGCAGCTTGTTTTCTCTCAGTCTCTAAGGATAATTATGTGAGCAGAATAATGTTTCCCTTTGGTTGCTTTCTCTGAGGTGGAGAGTTGGTTGCACATACACACTGCTATGTTTTTATGCAAGAGAAAATATGATCAAAGAAATGTGCCTTACATTTCATTAGAAAATGTTGTTTGTGACAATCTGTATTTCATAAAAACTGTAAATTAAATTCAGTGAAAAAATAGAACATTATTTAAACAATAAAGAAAAAGCTTTCATAAAGTTTAAAGGAAAGATAAATACTTATTCTAAGAATTTAAGTAGAATAAATAAATACTTAAAAAATGGGAATGTTTTTTAGACAAACTTTCCCCGCAGAGCTCTTGCTACCCAAAACTGTAGGATATTTCAACCAGTGAAACTCATAAAGAATAGAAGTAAAACATTCTAAAATTCAATAGGAGCAAAATATGCTCCTGTGTTTTCATGCTGGAAAATCTGAAACTTAAAAAAAGAAAGGGCATACATGGGGAAAAGCAAGATTCTGCTTTGCTTTTCAAACATTTTGAAAAAGTTTGTAATGTACCACTGCCTAATATTTATTTTCTGAAGTGATTATGTGCATATTTTAGAGTTTGTGAAATAAACATGCAACTTAAAACAGCATTAAGATATGACAGCCTCCCCAGTCAGAACAAGATGGACATTTATTTTACATACTACAAAGTATGCAACTGCATAAAAAAACCCCAAATGTGGATTTTAGTGACTTCTAGCATCAGTGGATTAAAGAGAAATACACCCCAAGACTGAAGATCCTTAGGTAGAGGTCTCTTGCTTTGACTGAATGTGGACTTGTAAGTGTGAGTGCTTCAGCTGGCCTCAGCTGTCACAGTATTATATGAGTGAGAACTATGCAAGGGATAATGTAACCTCCTCTGCCTCCATATTTTTATGCATTTTTATTCTATAATAGTTTTGCTCAACACCCATGCCCCTCAACTGCTCCTTTATTGCTCTAATGCAAAATTATCTGTGATGATTAGAAATACTGCTTTCAGTTCTATGAAAATCTTTGAACAAAAAAAAAAATTAAAATTACTGGGATAACTTACTGTGTTTATATGCATAAAATTTGAGAACTTTCCAGTAATGGGGTAACAAAAGATTAAAAAATGTTTGCTTCCTGTACCACCAGATGTCAGGTAATCATCAGGAGCACTGTCAAATGTTATGTACTCTCGACTTTTCTCCATTCTAGCTTGTCTCTCCATGTTGTTCATTGCCCTTCATACTTTATTCTGGCACAACCTGCAGGAACTTTGACATTAATGTTTCCTGTGGACTATCTCATCATGCTTATAGCTACTCTCTGTTCATGCTGATCTCTAAGCTGGTCGCTTCACCAAAGACCTGGACCATCTCGTAAGTATGTGTTGTGTATTCCTTTCAGTTACACATAGAGAATCAGACCCTTTGTTCTTCCTCCCATAACATTCATACATCTGAAACAGCTCACACTACCAACACTAGAAGTAGTGTATATGAATTCTCCCTCTGCTCCATTACCATGAGATGACCACTTCAAATTTTACTTCATCTTCTTTCTTAGTGTCACAAAGTTTTATCTCCTCAAGGTTGTCTTTCTTTCTCAGATTGTCATCCCATAATGAGGATCCCAACTAATACAGCATCTCTTTGGCTTCTTTAAAATAATCTCCTCACACAATTTCTTTTTCTCAAAATGCAGCAACAGAAGTTCATCATCCTTACCCATCATTTTCCATTATATCATTCTTTCTTTTTACCCCTACATGCATATACATCAAGTTTCCGAAACCAATCTACAAAGCTGAGTAAGTCTCTCAGAAAGTTCCATTCCTTTCAAACAACTTAAGTTAGGCTTAAAAAAGGGAGAAAAAAAAATTCATTTTTCTCTTATAGTATATAATTTGCCACTTTTCTCATAGTGTGTTTTCCACCACATGGCAAATGAAGTAGCAAAAAGATATATATATATAAAAAATATATAAATTAATGGGTTTGAAAGTACATATCTTATACAAAGAAGTCTTAAACATCACAGGAGATTACTTTGAAAGAGAAGAGCACTGTTTCTTCTCTGAAATCTCTTTGTATTTATGATAATTATTTTAAGTGTCTGAGCTTGCTTTAAGAGTTGTTGCTTTCTTGACGTGAGAACAGTCTCAAAATGAAGATCACTTGTCTTTCTTAATTTTGGAGGCTTTTCTGACTTCCTTTAACTGTCAAGTATTCTCCACTGGCGGAAGCAGGATTCTATGGACTGCTGACATAATTTCATCGGTAAACTGCTATTCTCCCACCAGAGGCAGCATTTATTTCTGCTGGGATAGCTTTTTACTTATGACTGAGTTTCATTTTGCTTACACTATTTATAAGCTTCTCACTTCCTTACTGTTAGCAGAGACTGAAGCTCTGTGTAGGAGCCTTTCTCTTCCTGAAATTGTTCTATGAATACTGAAATTTCCCCTCATATCTTAGAACAAGCATTTGCCACTCTCTAAACAACGTTAACGGGAAGATTCATCACTTTGTAAGTAATATAAATAAGAAAAATTCCCTGTGTTGTTTGTGTGTGTTTGAGAAACCATCTTAAACTTTATAGATATTTGGCAAACACAGTATCTGACATTTAAAAACTTATTAATATTTGGACAAGAACCTTGGAAGACACTTGAAATTCAAGCAGCAAATATGCCTGGATATATGTAGGAAGTTTTCACTGCTTACAGGGAAATGGCTTCTTCTATGAAACATTTGCAGTGTTTTAGGATTGAAGGGAGTTATGGAGTCTCTTTGAGTCTAACTCAAAGATCCTTTTAAAAGAACACTGGATGTAAGTATAGTTCTTTTAAGATTCTTCATTATATTATAGACTTAACATGACACTTCACATGCATAATTTAAATACTGTGTCTGTTTTACAGCTGTATTGAGTTTTGAGTCTTGTTATCGCACATATAAGTTTCCATGTTATCACAATGCTTTTTTACCCCAAAACTTTGCAAGGAAATTCACCCTTGAATTATTTGTTTCAAAGCATGCAAATACTATCACTATTTATGTCTTTTTTTAAAAACGTAATTCATATGCATTGAATTTGGTGAATGGTTTTTTTGTGTGGATTAAAAATAAAGAAAAAGGAAGAAAAAGAGCAAATCAAATTATAATCTGAAAAATCAGGACATCGTGCCCTGGAGGGTATGAGATTCAGGCCTTGAAGGGCAGCACATCCTAATGGTAGGATCATTCAAGTGAGAAATGCCTGCCACCAGATCTAACTGAAATCAATATTGATATGAAGCAGGAGCAACCACATAATTGCTCAGACACCAGAGTGTCAGGAACTATATAAAATCCCCAATTAGAGAGATAGAAAGCTTGATGTGTGATACATGTGTTGACCTAAGTCTGCAGCTGCCTCTGAACAAATCACCCTGAGCCGTGCTGGGGAGCCCACTGGCTGCCCTGCAGTTCTTGTAAGCTGCCCAGAGCTTCAGTCATACTCAACATCTTAAAAGCAACTCCTCTCTCACCCTGCAAGTAAAATTCAGTGTGGAAGTAAAAGATAATAGCCTGTCAAAGAACAGAGCAGAAAAAACTTCTTATCTGCTCCCCCAAATGCCTTTCTACCACCAAACTTCAGTCCCAGACTGAGCAGCCCCTTGCTGTCAGATCTGGCAAAGGAATGAGAAATTAAGAATTTGTGTTTCATGAAGAAGCATTGGAGATGTTAAACTGACTATGAAAGTAGATTTTTTTTTATAGCTCACCAAACAAGAGAAGGCTCAAAAGAGAGTACAAACATTTCCTCTGGAAAGGGCTCAAGTAACAAGTCAATTCTTTAGCAGTCTGGAATCCGCTAATAAAGTGAAGTCTCTGAAATAAATTTTTATATGCCAGAAATACAATGCTGAGAAGACATAAAAAATCAGGACAATTAACTCCTGATTCTTGCTTTGAGGACACCTTCTATCAAGCTTAAAATTCTGTTAGCCTGTGCAGTCTGATTAAGATAAAAGAAAATAAGTCTCTGTGTCTGTACTTAGCTTGAGATAGCCCTCTACAAGGAATAGGTGCCAGGCAGGACAATAATTTGTGAATTTGTTGGTATCCAAAGATACCTGGAAAGAAGATATAACCATTGCATGCTTGAGCATGGTCAGCAGCTTGTCCTTATGAAAGGAGGCATTAACAATTCTCAGCAGTAACATCTCTCTGATTATTAGTGTGTCTCTGCTAACTTTAGTCAGCCATGAAGAACATACTTAATGATGGTGAGATGGTACATAATGATGAAGGTCTGAAAATTTTGATAGAATTCTTTGTATGACAAATGATGTAATAACTTTAAGTTGGACTTGATCTTTAATATCCTGTGAAAGAATCTCAGGAGTCTTATGTCTAGGACCAATTTTACAACAAACTTTCCCCTAACATGAAGAGATGAATTTGTGTGTTTTGTAGTTTTACTTTTGTAAATATTCCAAGAGACCAGTGTGATAGTTGCTTCCAGCTCTGTACTGTAGATTGTGCTTCACAGTATGTGCAGTTGAGATTAATATCAAAAAGAAATTTCTTTGCATAAGGAAACTTACCTTACACAAAATATTTGGAGGATGCACTTCTTAAACAGATGACATGAACTATACAAAACTAGTGTCCAATAATATTAATGTGATAAGTGACTTTTTTTTTTTTCCATATCACATTTGCTAGCCTTGTGTTCAAGCTTGTTAATTCTGTTCTGAAAAACAGAATGTCATGTCTGTGCCGCTTTGCTAAACTGTTCCAAGTTTCTGAATAAAAAAGATTTTTCTAATTGGCAGCAAAGCACACTACTTCTGAGGTAAGAAAACCAAGACTGATGTTTTACTTACTCATGTAGCATGATAATTGACCGCCTCCTTGGCACCCTAAGCATATTAGTAATAGTTGTTTTGCCTCTAATTACATTGTTGTAATCACATAGTACATAAGGAAGATGGAATAAGTGTTTTGATTATTGGCAATATGGAATCTGGTTCCCTTTCTTGTTGTCTTATTGGATCTTTGACAAAACTAAGAAATAAAATGTGTATTGTACAAAAATTGATGTGTTGTAGCTGATTAAAAGTAGTGAACACAGTTGAAGTAATGCTCCGTGTTATATGGCAGAAGAGAGAAGAACTACATATTAAATGTAAAACCAAAATCTGAACCTAGCAAGTAAGTTTTAGTATTAGGCTCTTGAAAAAAAAATGAAAGTTTGAGTGTCTGTTCCACTTCTGAGAAAGAATGCAAACATGCTTGAATTTAACTCTAAAATAGAAAAAGCCAGTAAGAAAGAATGATTTGGGCTGGAAGAGATCTTCAAGACCACCTAATTGCAACCCTCCTGTTTCAGGCAGGAACACCTCTCACTAGACCAAGTCGTTCCACGCCCCATCCAACCTGGCTTTGAACACTTCCAGGGAGGAGGCATCCACAGCTTCTCTGGGCAACCTGTTCCAGCATCTCAGCACCCTCATAATGAAGAATTTCTTCCTAATGTCTAGCCTAAATCTCCCCTCTTCCAGTATAAGGCTATTACCCCTTGTCCTATCGCTACAAGCCCGTGTGAAAATGTAAATTTAGGCACAATGTTACCACGGGCCATTGCCAAGCCTGAAACAAACCCTAAAGATATCAACCAGCATTGTATGCCTATGATACACAAATTATAGGCACCAAAAGCATTCTCACTATAAAACTAATAGCTTGTCTTGAGCAGATTTTAAGATGTCATATTTTTTCTCATGCATGTGTCTGTAAGGAAAATACTCTAAATGCCAATGGATATGGTATTGCATTCATCAGTGCTTTAGCCTAAAACAATAGCTGTAGGTTGTGTTATTAGCTCTGTTTCTCCAAACTATGTCTTGTTTGTAAATACCATTGTTTCAGAATACTAACTTTGACAATTTTGTTAGTAGGTTCCAATTTTTATGTTACGTAGTTGCTTACCATAGCAGTTAGACAGCAGAAACCAACAGTTTAAAGGTATCCAGTGGCCCGATTTGGTCTTTTACCTGTCTTAATTTTACTGACCAGGTGCAGCACTGTTCTAGCAGGGGATGTTGAGGTAGGAAAAGTGGGGACAGTAGGCATAAGTGATATCCTATGTGTACCGGATGGGCTGAGCCACCTCTTGACTTGCCTGCTGTGAAAAAAAATAATTTCAAATTTCCAAATATTACACTGCTGAGGGAACAGTGACTTTTGTTTGCAGCTGCCAGAAAAAAAAAAAAAAAAAAAAAGTGCCCTTTGCTCCCAGCCTGTCAATAGAATGACCTTTCCCTCTTGCCAATTTATGCTCAAGAAATACACGTGATTGTTTTCCTTTTGTTGCATGGCTCAAGAATCTTCCAAATTTATTTGATCAATGGTTCAGAAGCTTTCAAACTGACATGAGAAAATACCTGTTTTTGCAGACTCATTTTCAGTTGGACCTGAAGCAGCTGGAACAAAGGATCAGATACAATTAATCTGGACTTCACGAAGGAAACTTGCTAAATTTATATAAATACTTGCCTATGACACATATCCAGAGTTACATAAGAAGTCTGCCATTTATGTAATCTCCTTTGGCAATATTTATATTTGTATTCAAATCTTCTCCCTTGTGAAAATTAATAAATCAAAACTTTGTAATTGCCTATCAGACAATAGTCTGCATTTAGGAATGCGTATGGCTACCTTAAAGGCAAGAAAAGGCTTCAAAAGCCACTTTGAGTTTTCAGAATTGGTCTGGCCAGCAGTGTTTTCTTCCTGCTATATTCAAAGTAGATGCTGTACTTGTCTGTCATGAAGCTGTGCAGATGCACCATAATTGTATATATAACTGCAATAAAAAAATTTAAAATAAATTTAGATGCATTCTTGTCTGTGTGGCAATGTGGCAGGTATAGATGTACTCAAATGACTTTTGCTGGAACTCCAAGTTCTCTGGAAATCACACAGCCATGTTAGCATGGCATTGTACCCAAGCTGCAAATCTCTGCTAAAACGAAGCATATGTTACTGTGAGCACATGTTGCATGTTAACATTGTGATACTGCTTCTGATACGCGTCTGATCCATGTTCAGCCTTCTGGGAGCAGTGTAGACCTCCTGCTGATCTCTTTTCCTTCTCTGAAGGTAAATGAGATGCACAATTGGCATTAGGTCCTCTTCTGGACTGCTCCATATTGGCAGAACATTCATGTCAGCTGTATCAGTTAACTACTGTTGTACTGGGTAATGTCCAAGACTATCTACAGTGGAAGATCATGCATATTTTAGTCTTGCACACAGGCAAGCAATTATGTCATTTCTTTGTATCTTAAGTGCCTTTGAAAAACAAGCCTTAGAAATTGCTGCCTGCAATGCCACACATTCTGTAGGAGGCAGGAAACATGGGCTCAGATTTTCAGATTTTATAAGTCTACTTGTTTGAGTGGGGCAACACCTCTAACACTAAGTTGCCTAATTCCTGGTGGATTTTAGCAAGTACCACATTGGTTAGACTCCCATGCAGTAATACAGGGTGGGTTACTTGCCTAATTTGCCAAGTTGGGAGCCATGGTTATATTACATGCATTACATATTAATCAATCTTCCTACTTCTTTACTGATCTTAAATCTAAAAATCTATATTACATAAATCTTAAGAAAGCTAGGACACATGCAAAACATAGAAACCTCACTGGCTTAGAGGGGATGGGTTATGCATCAAAGTCAGAGCAGTGACAGAGGTGAAGTCCTTCAGGCTAAGCCTCAAAGGATAAAGCTGAAGTGAATTTTAACCAAACAGTAACACGCAAGAGGAGCAAATGCAAGAATAGCTACAGCAGAGTAATTTGTTACACTGTGGTAAGTTTGGTTAGTGTCTCTGAGCCCTTAGAGCCCTTGACCAGCGGAGGAGCTCCTCCTGCCTTATGTGTGTTATCTCCTAGAGGTGCATGGTGCTAACTGTTGCACTCAGCTGTGTTTTGATGAGAACCATACTTCCTTTCCACCCTTTGGCAGCTCCATCCAGACCTCTTCCAAAAGCATCTGAAATATTATCAGCTTACCTAACAATTTAAGGGTCACGCCATGGCAATTTTATTTGTTTATGAAATATATATCTTTATCTCTATATGACATATAGTTGCATGTATATATTAAATGTGTTTTTAGTATATGCTACGTGAACCTGTCCTTTCAGGCAATAACAGCTTTGATGCAGTAGCATCCCAAACAAACTCTCAGTTCTTCCTGACAGTGTGAATGGTCTTGTGCTGCTGCTTCTGCCCCATGTATTGTTGCAAAGTTGGTAGCCTTGGCCATGTAAACTCTTAGCTGAAATTCCTTTCTTACTGCAAGCTCTTAATTGTGTTGCTCCTTCATGTTTGCCTTAGAGTGGAAGGCGGCAGGCACTTCCACAGGCAGGGAAAAAAAACCTTTCCTGGAAGGTGCAGGGACCACCCATCAGCTTTTTGTTGTGGTCTACCAAGGGAGACTGCTGCCTGATGTGTGAATGTTTCTCCTTTGCTGCATTTCAGTGCAAAACACCAGTGTTTTAAGGCCAACCTTTGTGGCCACAGCCCTCAAATAAACATGCTCTGTTGCATTAGGAGTTGATTCAAGAAGTGGCTTGGCTGTTCGTTTGTGGTTTCTATGTGAGAACTGATAAAAGACAATGCAAGTATGTGTAGTTCCTGAAGCTGACTTTGCTTTGAGCAGACTGTATTACTTGGGCAGCTACGTGGAGAGGAACAGTAAGCCCAGAGAAAATAAGCATCCTAATCCTAAACATTTCCTCGTTGCACTTCTTAAGGTTACAGTCCTATTCCTCTCTTTCAGCATCCACACAGCAAGACATTTTTGGGACAAGTCTTGGTATATCTGCTTGTTAATTGCATTCGCTCATATTCCTACTCAGAGTTACCTGGCACTACAGTGCTGTCATGTTTATACCAACTGTTAGGCCTCAGAATGAGTATTTGAGCTAAAATATGAGGATATGGGATGTACCACAGGTATCAGGTATGCTCTGAAAAATGCTCCATGCCACCCTCTCTACTAACTTTAAATCCTTTAACATCTTCATGGCTGTGACTTGAGTTAAGGCTCTGAGCAGCTTGCAAACTGGGAGGTGGAAGCAGCATTTAGGCTGCTAAGCAGATGCCAGCAGATGGAGAAAAGGGAAATGTCCGTAGTGCAAAGAGAAGCATGGTCCATACGATAGTTGTAGCAGCACAGTGTGGTCCCATTAGGCTTGGTGAGGTGTAAAGCTTATTAGTTCATGCACATTGACTTCCGTTCAATGTCAAGCTGCTTCCTGAGGCTAAACTAGCATGCTGGCGCATGTGCTACACCATATTGTCATACCAGCTCACTTGACAGAAGCTCAGACAGCTATGCACTCCTCTCCTTGTGCACTGTAGCTCTACTCAAAGTACCTGAGAGGGTAAATAGGATTATAGAATCATTAATTTAGCTTTATCATGTGCCTAAACACTGTATCTACAGGTCTTTTAAGCAGCTCCAGGGATAGTGACTCCACCACCCTCCTGGGCAGCCTGTGCTTGACAACCCTTTTTGTGAAGATATTTTTCTTAACATCCTGTCTAAACCTACCCTGGTACAACTTGAGACCGTTTCCTCTTGTCCTATGACTTTAGACACTAGTACTTGCATGATGCTGATAAGCATCTAAGCTCCTGCCTTTACTGTCTTTTAAAATGTAGTCTTAGTTCTATGTAGGTTTTCAGAGTTGAGAGCAGCTGATAACAGCCTGACAACGCAGGAATATTAACTTCCATACAGGATAAATTTTTGTGGGCCACTGGTGTAGTTTCATTTACAAGATATGAATCATTTTTTCCCAGCTCCCAGTGATGCTCTCAATAGAAAGCTGTGAGTGCATACATCTAAACAATGTGATCTTACATTGACTTCTCTTAATGAAAGATGCATGTCACTGTTAGTCTCAGGAAAAAGGATGTTTTTAGAACAATTTCTGGACCTTTCCTTTTCTTTAAGTTTCTTTTTAACCTTGTTTGTGTCCAGTCTTAATTATGCTCATACTCATTGGTTTAGAAATCCATATCCTAGCAGGTATGACTTTAGCAGCCAACTCTTTGATTACTTTCCTCTTAGAAACTAGCTAGAATACCAGCCTGGTTAGGAATAGCAGATCCTCTTTCTATCTTAGTGAGTAGGCTGGGAGTGTGCTATAATTCAGGGACCACTAGCCAAGAAATAAAATTCATAGGGTCAAAAAGCCACATAATGAGCTACTAGATGCATTCCCACATTTCCCAAAGGCTCTCCCCTGACCCCAGAAGATGTTATACTCCTGCTGCTTATTTCCCCCGCATTCTGCTCAAACCAGTAGCTCCATGCTGCTCATGAGATGCCATTTTGCCATCCCCAAACTGAGCATTATTATTTCAAAATTTTACTTCTTATTGCTACTGAAAACTCTAGAGTTTTGGATCATTAATACGTTCAGGTATATATTATCTTCATATTTGGATCATGTATCATAGAATCATAGAATCATAGAATCTTAGGGGCTGGAAAGGACCTCGAGAGATCATCTAGTCCAACCCCCCTGCCAGAGCAGGGTCACCTAGAGTACATCACACAGGAACTCATCCAGGTGGGTTTTGAATGTCTCCAGTGAGGGAGACTCCACAACCTCCCTGGGCAGTCTGTTCCAGTGCTCTGTCACTCTTACAGTAAAAATTTTTTTTCGGATATTCACCTTGAACCTCCTATGCTCCAATTTACACCCATTACCCCTTGTCCTATCACTGGTCATCACTGAGAAAAGCCTAACTCCATCCCCCTGACACTCACCCCTTACATATTTGTAAACATTGATGAGGTCACCCCTCAGTCTCCTTTTCTCCAAGCTAAAGAGACCCAGCTCCCTCAGCCTTTCCTCATAAGGGAGATGTTCCACTCCCCTAATCATCTTCGTAGCTCTGCGCTGGACTCTTTCGAGCAGTTCCCTGTCCTTTTTGAACTGAGGGGCCCAGAACTGGACACAATACTCCAGATGTGGCCTCACCAATGCAGAATAGAGGGGGAGGAGAACCTCTCTTGACCTACTAACCACACCCTTTCTAATGCACCCCAGGATGCCATTGGCCTTCTTGGCCACAAGGGCACATTGCTGGCTCATGGTCATCCTCCTGTCTACCAGGACCCCCAGGTCTCTTTCACCTACACTACTCTCCAGCAGTTCAGCCCCCAACCTGTACTGGGACATGGTGTTGTTCTTCCCCAAATGTAAAACTCTGCACTTCCCCTTGTTGAATTTCATCATGTTTCTCCCCGCCCAACTCTCCAACCTATCTAAGTCTCTCTGAATGGCAGCACAGCCTTCTGGTGTGTCAGCCACTCCTCCCAGCTTAGTGTCATCAGCAAACTTGCTGAGGGTACATTCTATACCCTCATCCAGGTCGTTGATGAAGATGTTGAACAACACCGGTCCCAGCACCGACCCTTGTGGGACTCCACTAGTAACACACCTCCAACCAGATTCTACCCCATTGACTACAACTCTCTGACTCCTTCCTTTCAACCAGTTCCTAATCCACCTCACTTCCTGGTCACCAAACCCATACCTGATCAACTTATCCACAAGGATGCTGTGGGAGACGGTGTCAAATGCTTTACTGAAATCAAGATAAACCACATCTACCGCTCTACCATCATCTATCCACCTAGTAATTTCCTCATAGAAGGCTATGAGGTTAGTCAAACATGATTTACCCTTGATAAAACCATGCTGACTGCTCTTGATGACCCCCATGTCCTTGATGTGCCTGGAGATAGTCACAAGAACAAGTTGTTCCATCACCTTTCCAGGGATGGAGGTGAGGCTGACCGGTCTATAGTTACCCGGGTCCTCCTTCTTGCCCTTCTTGTAGACTGGAGTGACATTTGCTATCCTCCAGTCCTCAGGCACCTCACCTGTTGCCCATGATTTACTGAAGATGATGGAGAGTGGCCTAGCAATGACCTCCGCCAGCTCCCTCAGCACCCTTGGGTGCATTCCATCTGGACCCATTGATTTATGGATGTCCAGATTACTCAACTGATCCCTAACCCAATCCTCATCTACCATGTCAAACTCTTCCTCTATCTTGACTTCTTCTGGGGCTATATGAATCTGGGGCTCATAGGGAGACCCTGCAGGAGTGAAGACAGAGGCAAAGAAGGCATTCAGCACCTCTGCCTTCTTTATATCCTCTGTCACCAGGGCTCCCACCTCATTCCTCAATGGGCCAATATTGCCTCTATTGCTAGTTTTGCTAGCTATGTATTTGAAAAAGCCCTTTCTATTTTCCTTAACCTGACTTGCAAGGTTAAGTTCCAAGGAGGCCTTAGCTTTCCTAATTGCCTCCCTACATCCTCTGACAACAGTCCTATATTCCTCCCACGTGACCAGCCCCTCCTTCCATGATCTGTAGATTTTCCTTTTCCACTTAAGTTTGCCCAGTAGTTCCTTCTTTAACCATGCAGGTCTCCTAGCACCCTTACTAGATTTCCTAACCATTGGGACGCTCTGATCCTGTGCTTGCAAGAAGTGGTCCTTGAATGTTGACCAGCTATCTTGAGCTCCTTTATCTTCTAGCACCCTGTCCCATGGGATTTCCCTTAATAGATGATTGAGGAGATGTAAAATGAGGATGTAAATGTTTTTTATTTAGTTAGTTACTCTTTGTTTTCCTCTTTTGCTCTTAATATTTAGGGTCTTTTATCTTCCTTCATCTCATGTAAAAAACCAACAACAAAACCCAGAACTTACAGAAAACTTCTAAAAAAACCCAAGACTCCAAAATCCCTTCTATACTGTTAATATCACATCTGCAAAAGCAGATACCAAAAAGCTCTACCACCCACCTTTGGTCAATAAATATCATTACTGCAAACAAGCATGAATTGTAGGGGCTGAGGAAATCAAGATGCGCTTTTGACAGGTTCATTTGACAGTGTAGGAGGATATTCTACAATTCTAAAAATGTGTTCTATTTTCACAGACATTTTGAGATGTCTCTGTACGTTCTCTTACAGAAGATGGCCCAGGGCCCATATGGTGAAAGTCAATCTGACAGATGTTATATAATAATCTTCCTTGATTAAACTAGTACAAGACATTCTCTTCTCATCAACCAAACAACAAGCAAGAAAAACCCATCCATTCTGAAATAAACCACTACCTCCAAGACAGACATGATAGAGCTAGTGACCTTGTTATAAACTGTCTTGTGGTTGCATTTGGGAAAACTTTGTCCCTCTGTGTAAGGGGAAACATCTGTTATCAGATGAGGTAACGTAACAAACTGGACTTACTAGTTCTAGGGCTTATATCTGTGTTACTAATTTAAAAGCAAGATTAGGGAATATAAATATGCTCCAAAAAAATTCTTTAAAAGGAAAGAAATAGGAAGAGAGGTACATATTACAGCACAGATAATTAATAACTTTGCGCAGAGAAACTGAAAGCAACTCATTTACAGAGAAAATCTGCATCATATTTTGTGGGAATAGAAAAGGTTGCCAAAAATTTAGTATCAGACATTGCAGGAATAGGACTCAGGTATCTTTTGAAATAGGAACATGCTATTACTTTTTTTTTACCATACCCATGCATATTAAGGGCACAGTGGCAGATTTTCCCAAGGTAGTTTATTGAAGTGGCCGTAGGCATCCAGCATCTTCTAGGAGCTCATTACAAATACTACAAAATTAAAAAAGACTGTAAGCTTTCCTTCAAGTTGCTCAAAACTGCATTCAAGTTTCCAAAGTTGTTGATGAGAGGGAAAAGGAGGTAATGAGATCAGACCTATGCTGCCAAAAAAAGACAATTTAGCTCTGAAACGTCTGTACTGATCACTGAAATTAAACATGCAAGAAAACCCTCAAAACTACAACCATCTTTAATGACTCTGGCAGACAAGCCTTCAAGATTTTGCACACAGGCATTGATTTTCTTATACAACATATGTTAATGGAGGCTGCAGTTTCTTGTTTTCCCTCATTTTTTTGAGCAGTTAAAATTGCTTAAAATATTTAAATAGATTGTATGTGTGCTACAGGTGTTTTTTGTGTGCAGAGCCTTACCGTATTGTGTTATGATTTGGACCTAATTTTGCAAGCCTACTTTTTTTGTGTTTTATTTATGTTAGTAGTCATGAGGGGATTACTATAATTCATTACTGTTACGAATAAAACTTTGCAGAATTAGGTCTTCAGTCTGGATCCAGTAAAACTGAAATCTAAGGGCATTTTATACCATAATGCTTTTATGGATCTGGAACTTGGTTACTTTTCAAGATTTCTTTCTCTCCTTCTCCCTCTCAGAACTGTTAATTGTCCTATCTTGGTAAATTGCTCCAAACTGTATGTTTTTGTATAGACAGCAAGCCCAGAGACTGGAGACAGGAAAAGAAAATCCTTTGGTCTAGTGATATAGCACTATATCTCTTCCAGAGTTGTCAGTCAGCACTCTCAATTTCATGCTATTTATTCTGATGTAAAGGCAGTTAAACATGTAGAAAACTCCCATCCATTTTATCAGTCTTGACACGCTTGCTTACATTTCAGCTAAAGCAACAATCTTCATTTCATCTTGTATGAAATTAGACTTCCTCATATTGTACCAAAACTCCTGGGAACTAATTACAAGTCTATTTTTATAGTAAAACAAGCATATTAAGAGTTTACAAATTGGGTGTGTGTTTACTCTCCTTATCTCATATTCTGAGCTCTGGAGTATTGTTCCCATATGTAAACAAAATTGCAAATTTAAATTGCCTAAATGTCTTCCCAGTTGTCAGAAACAGCTGTTCAGTGTGGCGGTTAATCTTTTTCCAGAAACAGATACTAAACCCCCTGAACGTTTCTGCTGTCCTCCAAGTGGGGGAGGAAAGTGGAATACTGTAGTTATTATTTTCTCCATTGAATTTTTTTATATGAATGTGTCTCTTCATAAAATGAATATACTGGTTTTGATTGAGCAAAATATAAAAGAATAGATCTAAATTTAAACACTCAAGGGTATGTGACACTTAATGGTAATTGGGTGTTTTAGCATTTTCAGAAACAGAGTTCTAGTGCATCAGATTTCCCCACCTGATTATGAATGGATGAGGAAAAACTTGATCAGGGGTAAGCACAACACACCTGATACATAACTGCTAAAAGGTACAACCTCCCTAATAACTTTGTACTTCTCTTGGAACACTAAGCCAGTAACTACTTTCATCACCTCTACCCTTTGAGGCTATAAAGATCATTAGCTGTATGCAGGAACCATCAGCAAACACCACCAGTAGAATATTAAGCACTCTAGTACTATATTAATAATCAGAAAAATCAACCGTGGCATTTGTTAGACTAATTCCATGGTAAGAATGACTGTCTATTTTGGTCCACTTATTTTAGCAGAATTCTCAGCAGCTACTGAAGTAGTTTTTGTCTAGGTGGAAATTTCAGAGCTGAAACCACTGAAAATGAAACGTCTCTCAAAGAGGTTATTGAATTGATGTTAATGAGTACATATGTGGTAATGGAATAGTCCAGTGTATATTGTGGGTACTGTGACGCCTATACATAGTTCTGAGCAAACTAGAAAACCTTAACTACTTTGAGAGAAGCAGCATTGTCATTAAAACATTAGAAGGATTAACCAACACAGTTGAGCAAGACTTGATATGGAGGGTGTGGTATACATATTTAAACAGGCACTCCTTAAAAACAGTCCCAGTTGTACCTGTAGTGAACAAACAGGCTTGACTCATCGTATTTGTCAGAACTTTAAAAACTATGTCAATAGTAGGATGGATGTTGCACATTACTTTCTCCGCAGATGAATTAGTACCAGACATTAATGTTAATTCCCTTAGTTACTGTTGCCTACAGACATATTTCCGTAGACTTACAAAGATAACATCAAGTCTGGTAAGAAAAACGCATAACAAAGTATCTGTATTTTCAAAAAAATATTATTAGAAGATGATCCAAGTAGTGACCAATGGCTGAATCCTGACCAGCCTACATGAGGTTTCTATCTGTTCTGTCATTTTTTTCTTCTACAAGCTTAAGATAGATGAGGAAAATCCCATCATCTGAATGCATGTTGCAGCTGTGCAGGCACCAGGAGCACTGCGGCACAGCCAAGAGCTTTTAGGGAAGGGCATTTGGTTTCCTGCATGAGAAGCAATCTGCTCCACCATACTCCATGGATAGTGATAGGATATTTTGCTTCCTCCGTGTTGGAGCTACACACTGAATATATCTGCCTCTACCAGAAAGCAGATCTCAGAATAAAATACAATATCTTCTATGCCATTTTTCATTATTGTAATTTCAAATTCTTCATCTGGAAACATATATGTCAGGTTTTAATGCTGTTGGTTTAGAGATGGAAAAGAAGATTTCTTCATCATCATTGAGGATGTGTATTCCTCTCTATGTGAGATTGTGGGAGAAGTAACCTTCAGTGGAGAGATGCCCAAGCAAGTCCCTGACAAGAATGTTTCTCCAGTAGCACCCAGCTATTGGAATGTACTGGTCTCAGACTGGTTGATTTGTACGGTTACATGCCCAAGCTAACAAGCCTGCCCAAGCTAAGGAATACATCAACATACTGGAGCAGTCCCACGGAGGCCTGCCAGGATGATAAGGGGCTCTGGAGCATGTGGCACACAGAGAAGAGCCTGAGAGAACTGGCCTTAAGATGCAAGGGCCCAGGTGTGACCTTTCTGCTGTCCAAAAGCAGAAGTTGTCTCTCATTGGAGGTACATAGTAGAAGGACAAGAAGCAATGGAACCCAGTCAGAATAGGAGAAAATCTGATTCGGAGAACTATAAACTTCTGCAAGGAATGGATTTCTGACAGTATGGTCAAAGCATATGAATAGAGGTACATGCAAATAAAACACAAAAGGCATTTAAATAATTTCAGGGATGTTTTAAAGGTCTGGCGGATGGCAGAACATGATACCTTTGCATAACATTTTAGCTTGTCAAGCATTTTAGAGAGGTTTCTGGTGGCAAAAATCTCTCTCATTCTGTAACCCATATCCATTTAGAGCAAAAAATGCTCCAAAAGTCTCCTGTAAAGATTTATTTCTGCTACCTTGTTACTTACACTTTTATGAGGGAGGAGCACATGGAGCACATCCTTTATTTTCAGAAAACAAAACTCTCTGAAAATCCATTCGTGGTAGACATTATTTCTGCTTAACAACCACTATATGCAATTTCTCTTTGAAACACTGTTTCAACTCCACTTTGCCTACTCTATCCAATCCAGGTTCAGGTACTATTTTTTAAAAGTGTGATTCAAATGTGGCATTAACATTAAAACATTCGGTTACAGGGTTAGACATTTGTTTTTCCCAAACTAGTTCTAGTGTTCTCTGAAATATGATTTTCTGAGAATGAAATAGTGCTACCTTGTGATCAAGGGTATTCAAGACAATCTCAGGAATGTATTTCACAGGAGGGAAAAATGAATAATTAAAAGATGGTTTTCCCATCTTTTTTCACAGGACTGTTTTCAGTAATGGGAAAAGTACATTGGTGCTTCAGATTGTTCCCTCATTCTACTACCTTAATTTCTATTCCTCTTCTTCAAATGCAATGCTTATTGTGCCTTCCCCTATATTTCTGCTACCATGCTGTCTCATCCATATACAGTTAAATGTTCTTTGAATCAACCAATAGGATTAAAAAACTTACGAATTCAGGCTCAACTCCATTTTGAGTCCAATTTACATTGCTCCAATCACAAAAGGAAAAGTGAGAACTCATTTTACCAGGTGTTCAAACTTTTCCTGCTACTAAGGATTACTCAAGCTGTGTGGAGCTACCCTTTGGATTACACTTCCACAACTCTCCCTTCTTCTCAGACACATCTGGTTTGGTAGGGATTGGAGCAGGATATATGCACTCTGACAAATGGCAGTTGATGTCAAAATTAGCTGCACTTCAGAGCAATGCAGAAAACAGTCTCCAGACTGTTAGTGGTAGAACAAGCATGCAAAAAATTCCTTTAAAAACAGTCCTAACTAGGACTTCTCCTTTGCCCCTTTTTCAACTGAAGATGCTGTTCCAATCCAGAAAAAGGATGAAGCCAGAATTTCAAAGCTATTTTGGCATGCAGATGAGGGGTGTTTACAAAAGTGTCTCAATGATTATATAAACTTGCAGGTTTCCCTGGAGCCTCTCTGTATCCAGAAAATCCTAAATAGCTTTGCTAATCTCAGTCTACAGAACCAGTTTGTCAATTAAGCAATAGCAATATTCAGGTGACTGTGTGCTTAAAATGTCATACTGCTTACTTTATTTCTCATTAAGTTTACGTTTTCATCCAACATTAATGTCGGGTACCTACCCTAGGCAGAATATATGTGAGGAACTGCTGTTATAAATCGTGTATTCTGGATTGCTTCACATATAGATGTCAGGTGGCAGCAGTAAGAGTTAAAAATATTATAGGGTGGTGCATGAAAGGCATGAGAACTGACTGCTTCAGCAACTTATACTATTTTTTTTTTTTTTTTTTCCGTATCAGGCAGCAGATATTATCAAAAGTAACTCAGCAGAAACCAAGTAGTATCTTTATCCTATTTAAAAATTGCTCCTGTGTTTATCTAGCATGTTTCAATTCATATTCTTAACCTGACAGCCCTTCTCAGTTACTGCTATCCTTATTTAATCTTTGGGCCAACTGCTCTGTTACCTCTCCTAAATGCTGAAAATTTTCTCCAAGCTGGGAGTTTGAAATATAGAATTAGACATAGAACCTACATGTTAAAATAAATAAATAAATAAATAAAAGAATATACATTAAATATGGCTGTCAGATGCACAGCTTTGAACTACAAAGCTGAAGAATAAATAAAATTCCAACACCCTCATCTACTCTTTACTTCAAAATCTCACACATACACATGATCTTGACCTTACTACCTTCATGAAATAATCAGTGTTGAGCTAGGCTTACAGTGTTGTGGTTCTACAGTGTGAAATTATTGAGCTGGATAGGATTCCTTATATTTGGAAGGCAGAAGGAAGTTCTGTGGGGAGGTGTGAAATCTACTCATGTCAGTAGAAATGTGTTGTGTGGGCATTGAGGTGCCTTTAAGAGGAGTTCCGTAATCTGACATTTTATTGCTTTTAAGAGTTTTCTCTGCAGGAATGTCATACTTACTCAGCCTTAACTGATTCAAAGCAAATTCTTTATGGGAAATACACAGTGAGTAGGAAAGAGTCAAAGTAAGGCCGGTGAAACGAGTCGAAGTATTTGACATCATAAGAGGCTAAATTTAGCTTGGGTGTGAGCAAGCTCACAACATACCAATCTTAACCTAGACTGAATTTGGAGCAGAAATATTTCATTAGTCACCATTTGGACACAATGTAATCCCTGCTACTTTGCAGTATAGTATGAATGGGACTAGAAGTGTTCAAAATCCTTTATCATCATCTGATAGCATCCAAGCCTTATGTACTAAGGTTATTTTGGTTTTGTTTTGGTTTGCTTTTTTCCTGCCTTCGAGGTCTGTTTTCTCACTATCTTGCACATCAATGTTACTTCGGCGTAAAGTTCATAACACTTCAGAATATCTGTGGGTCCACTGAGGATTTATGTGTATGTCAGCAACATGACTATGTAGATCTCTTGAGAAGTAGTGTAGTTGTGCTTTCTGGATGGAAGTTCAAGTATATCTTTGTAATTTTACTTCTTTTTTAAATTGCTGGAGATTGATGCAGACTATTTATCAGGCCATTTATGAATGTGACATGGAGAAAATACCAGAACAAAAGCTTCCAATTAGCACCACTATAGTTAGTATATTGCTCAGCAGTAATCTTTCAACCTTCACCTTCCCTTTAACCACAAAAGGCAATAAAATAACCAGATATGTTTGGAAAAAAAATAAGTAACACTGGATATGCATAAAATTAATTTTGGCTTTTTAAACAGGAACTAAAGGAGAATTGTTTTGCTTTTGTGCATTTTAGCTCAGTGTCTGCAGGTAAGTGTTGAATAGGCAGGTACTGGAACATTTGGAATATTTTGTGCAGATGCCTACAGCCTAAGTAACTCTCCCTGACAAGGACTTTATTAACTTTTAGCACTGGTTTACAATTATATTTCCAGTAGGCACATGCCACAAGTTATCTCACTTTATTATAGCAGCCTATGATCTGATTATACTGCCAACAGATGCTTTGGTTGAGACAGCATAATACTTTCCCTTTTAATTCAGTTATTCTCAAAATCAGGGAAAGATAAAAAATATATTGGATGGAGTATTCCTTGCTGGTGTTTTACCCAAAAAGAATTTTAAAAATGTTTGATCAAAAATTCATTCATGTGAACATAGGAAAAAACCCCAGACATTTCTCATTATAGATAAAGGTACTGGTGTTAGTTTGAACATTTATACAACAGTAACAGAGAGATCTTAAGAGCTGAAATTGAGTGAAAATCATTTTGCTTTACTTGAGTTATAGGCTTTTGAAAACAGGACTCTGCACTTGGTCAAAGCATTTTTTTTCCGCACTAACATAGCATGATGTGATGCTTTAATGGCTAATATGCTGAAGAGTCAGAGACTGAGGAAGCATTTCTCTGTATTTTCAGCTGGATGTGACAAAAAATCCTCTGTAAAATGTAAAATGGCTTTCAACAAAAAAATGTATAGTGTCACTGCTATTTATTTCTTATTTACTTTTAAATATAAGTGACTGTCTAATAATAATGGAGTTACTTTGCCTCCCTGAGTCATGGTATCTCTTACTTCAGTAAAGGCATTTTTGTGTGACAAATGGTGGGATTACTTCCTTCATTCAAATAAAAATAAACTATTAATAATTTGTTTTAAAGGCCTTTGCTTCTTCCACCTATATTTTTAGATACATCTACTTAACGTTCAGCACTGTAGCTCTCACACAAGAATACCTTCCAACTCTCTCATCTACAACTGTAGGAAGAAAATGAAAGCTATTGGCTTCTATCCACAGGGTCTTTAATTGCCTAGCTGCTCAGTGCATGAGGGTTTTAATCCTTTGTTTAAAACACAACACTTCTAGAAATTGAATCACTGGGGAGGTGGTCAGAAATGTCAAAAATTATACCAGAGTACTTTGGTAGAGAAAGTTAGGGCTGGCCAAAAAGAACACAGAAGAGAAAAAATTCAAGGTAATTAATTGTTTACAGATGTTTCCATGATCTAAACATTCTGTATGAGGTTAAAACATAGTGGTTTTACTTATGTATTAGGTAGTCTCAGGACAATCTGTAAAGTATTACATTCCTATTTTAAGATCTTAGGCTGCTTATTCCAAATTCTTAATGTTCAATATGACACCAAATGAAAGCATCAACTTTATATGGGCATGTCTGAAAATGACTGATTCATGTCTATTCTAATCAATTTACTCTTAAAATGTACTATTCCTCGTCACACATCCTTAAGAAAATCAAAAGTCTATAGATAAACCAGTTTCACAGCACATAAATAGAATAAATGGCTGTAATTTTTCAGGCTTTATGTTTTAGGTGGCCGTTCTATATGACCAAAATAAGCCTTTATTTGGTTGTATTGTTCTTTTAATTACTCCGGATAATATATAAGCTCTTCAAAGATTAATCCTCCCAATCACATAGAAAGAAAGCATGCCCATCATTTCAAGAACTATGGCTGGAGAGTCACTAACACCATTGGATTTACATGTATGAGATTAAATCAGGTCCCACATCACACCTGGATGTGAGCATTCACTGGAATTCCAAAATTCCCCTGATGTCCTTTAGAAATGGACAACTGCTTTATGAATTTTTAATTTGCTCCTTTTAATTTCAGGCTTTATTATTGTTCAGGCATTAGCCAAAATACTACACAAACAGGAACAGATTACTACAATATATTCAGTTTGTCTTCAATTGGTTCATTAGGGAAATAGGAGGTTATTCAAATAAATCAGCATAATTACAAACATGATGAAGTTCATATTTACTGGAGTGATGTAAAGGAAAGGAAACCACAAACTTTCCCAAAACATAAAAAAACCCCAAAGCAACACATAAACTGTGATAAACTAGTAGGTCTCAATCTTTTATTTAAAATATGCCCTTCTGTCTGTGCTGAATAACATGGATTTTCATGGGTCCCTTTACTCTTTATGCCTGCATCTCTGTGGAATTCTCACTGTGAATAAGTTATAGAATCACAGAACCAATTAAGTTGGAAAAACCTATAAGATCATAAAGTCCAACCATTAATCTAACCCTGCATGTCCATCACTAAGCATATCTTTAAGCACCACATCTACACATCTTTTAAATACCTCCAGGGATGGTGACTCAATCATTTCCCTGAGCAGCCTGTTCCAGTGTCTGAGAATCCTTTCAGTAAAGAGATGTTCCTAATATCCAAGCTAAACCTCCCCTGGCACAACTTAAGGCAATTTATTCTCATCTTAATGCTTATTACTTGGGAAAAAAGACCAACATCCACCCCACTACCACCTCCTTTCCAGTAGTTGTACAGAACTACAAGGTGTCCCCTCAGCCTCCTTTTCTCCAGAATAAACAACCCCAGTTCCCTCAGCTACTTCTCATAATCTTGTGCTCTAGACTCTCCACCAGCTTTGTTGCTCTTATTTGGACACACTCCAGCACCCCAATATCATTCTTGTAGTGAGGGGCCCAGAACTGAACACAGAACATGAGGTGCAGCCCCACTAGTGTACTCAGGGGTGTAGCCCCCCTGAGTACAGGGGGACAATCACTTCCATAATCCTGCTGGCAACACTATGCCTGATACAAGCCAGGATGCTGTTGGCCTTCTTGGCCACCTGGGCACACTGCTGGCTCATATTCAGCCAGCTGTCATTCAATACCTCCACATCCTTTTCTTCTGGGCAGCTTTCCAGCCACTCTTCCTCAGGCCTGTAGTGTTGCATGAGGTTGTTGTGACAGCCCAGAGGTCAGACTCAGAGGTCTGTAGTTCCCCTGATCCTCCTTCCAGTCCTTCTTGTAGATGGGCATCACATTTGCTTACCTCCAGTCAACTGGAACCTCCTTGGCCCTTCAGTGGGGACAGCCTGCTCCTGCACTTTTAAGACTGAAGAGAGTTCAAGGAATAGCGTGGCCAGCAGGAAGAATAGGGATTTAATTCACCCCCTGTACTCAGCACTGTTGAGGCCTCACCTCAAGAACTGTGAACAGTTCTGGTGCCTCACTTCAAGAAAGACCCTGAGGTGCTGAAGTGGGTCCAGAGGAGAGCAACAAGGCTGGTGAAAGGAGTACAGGTAAGTCTTGTGAGGAGAGGCTGAAGGAGCTGCGGTAGTTTAGCCTGGAGAAGAGGAGACTCAGGGGTGACCTTATGACTTTCTACAACTACGTGAAGAGAGGTTGTAGTCAGGTGGGGGCTGGGCTTTTTTTCCAGGCAACTCACAACAAGACAAGAAGGCATGGCGTCAGGCTGCTCCAGGGTTGGATATTAGAAAGCACTTCCTCATGGAGAGGATGATTAGACATTGGTAATGGACTTCCCAGGGAAGCGGTGGATCACCATCCCTTGAGGTGTTCAAGGAAAGACTCAATGTGACACTTAGTGCTATGGTCTATCTGATGTGGTGGTGTTGGTCATAGGTTGGATTTTATGATCTTGATGGTCTTTGATGGTCTCTTCCAGCCTCAATAATTCTGTGATTCTGTGAATAAACTTGTTTCATGTGGGTTGTTTTATGTTATTTTAGAGGTGTTTTTATTTTTTTATTTATTTTTTATTTAATATAATTGTGTGTTCTACAAGAACAGCATGTATTCTCCAGAGTTGGGCTTTTGAAATTAATTGCCAAAGATTTACATATATTCTCTGAGGGCAAACAATTTTAATTGGAAGGAAGAACTTTACCCAGCTGTGCTGCAGATTTTAAGTAAATAAAATTTTTCAGGGGGTAGAAAACAAACAGCTCCCAAACAGTGGTGGAGAATTCTCACATAGAGCGAACACTGGTTTTGAGCACTCTGATAAAGCCCCTGTCCCTATTACTTCAGAGTGAAATCTTAGAAGTTATTATAACTTCAGATACGTTTGATCAAAAGCAGAACAGACTTGCCTACCGAGTGGGAAAATAATTTAATCTGGAGACTTTTATAAAAAAACTCCACTATAGGTAATTACGCAGATTTAATACACCTCACAGTGTTAAACAGGGACAGCAAGCAGTACTGTAGAAACAGATAAGGTCAGGAAGAGCCTAAACTGTGCCAAGACCCAGCCTTTAAATAAACTTTTCTGATGGGTTTGTAATTCATGATTAGCACAGGCTTTGACCCAGCAAACTCCAAAGTGCATTCTTATGTGTGCAGGTAGTCCTTTTCAAGTAGAAGATCCTATAGTTACAGTTAAGTATATTAAATTGTTTGTTGGAACATTGTATTAGTAATTCCTCGTGTTGCTTGTAAGCTTGTGGGACAGTGGAAAAGGAAGAAACTCTCTGATACTCTCTTTAATCTTCTATCATCATTTGCATTCTTCTCCACACCCAGAGCGCTAGAAACCACTTTCCTGAATGGCCACCCAGTCTTTTTCAGTTTTCTGTATAGTTGATGGAGACAGAAGCTTCTTCACGGGGCAGTTTGCAGCAGGGATTGTGTCTGGGTTGTTTGCCTTCTGGAACAGGGCTTTCTGCCCTCTTGCTTACTGAGGTTTAGGAGATTACCAGCTAACAAAGATGAATACACTTGAGTATCTTAAGGATGCTCTCAACACAGCTTGAAACCTCAGTGAAAATTATAAAGTATTACCAAAAAAACCTAACAAACAACAAACAAACAAACAAAACAGAAAGAAAAAGCCAACACTCAACAAGAGAAGAATTTAACTCATCTCTTTCTTGAGTGATAAAATCTGATGGAGTTTCATGTGGTGCAAACCTTGTGTGAGCATAGCAGGAGTTATGCTCCTGTGAGTTTTTGTAGCCATATGAATGGCTACAGTGAGTTTTTGTAGCCACATGGCTTAGATTTTTAAATCTGGTGAGTTTTGCTAGATGAAGTTTGCTTTTTAAATGTATTTATTTTATATGTGTTTGTCTATACTGCCAGGTTGAATGGTATAGATTCTTGTATATTTGTGTAATATCTGCAGAGATCCACCCTGCCTTCCTGTAGTTTGCAGTGCCTGACAATATTTAGCCACTTCTCTCCATCTCACTGCCCACACTTCCTGAGCTTGCTCACAAAGATGTTATAGGAGACAGTGTCAAAAGCCTTGCTAAGGTCAAGGCAGACAACATCTGCTGCTCTCCCTGCATCTACCCATCATTGCTTTGAGCTCCAGTTTATCCCTTCAATACTTTTTCTGTCCTAAGTACAGCTGGCTTTGTAGCAGAAGTGTATTTCCAAGGGCTTCCATAAAACAAACAAGCAAACAACAAAAACTGCCAAGAAAAAAAACCCCAAACAAACACACCCCACCCCCCGCCCCACCATCTTGAGTAGGGAGCTGTGCACTTCTAAGTTAATATAATTACCCTCAGATAGACACAGTTTCCCACTTTCCCTTCCTGCTAATTCCTTCAAGTGACTTCAGGACTTCAAGCTTAAGAAAACTGACAGAGAAAAGCTAAACGTTAGTAGGGGTATGACACTGATACATGCTGTCTTACAAGCTCAGCCTTTATTTCTTTTTCTTTTTTTTGACTAGACCTTTCTTTTCATTGGTTCCAGTGGCCGAGAGATCTCAGTCTGCTTGCTGACTCTAATAACATACATAGGGCTAGCTGAACAAATCCCTAAATCAATAAAATCACTATTCTAAAGAAGACTAAAAAGCAAAAAATGTTCTGGGAAAGAAAGTCGTATAAGAGCAGGTCAGAAACACACAGAAAATTTGATTGGAATCTGGCTTGATTCAGCTCTTGTTCAGCTGAGCTGCACCTGAACTTGTTACTGAACAGAATCCTTTTTGAAGTATGTCAGAATATATCTTCTACATGAGACACACGTAACTGAATACCTTAGTCTGCAGATTGATATAGAGCTTTTAGTAGTCAGAGACACAGAATATTTAAGTAGCAAATGGCTTCGGTCTCCAAGACCAAACTTACCTAGAATGCAAACACTAAATATTTACTATTAACCCAGTTTACTGCTTATCTGCTGTTAATATGTAAAGGATGTTTTTAGCCATGAATACATAAGAAATTACTGGACTGGTTTGCAAATATTATTAATGCCAAAACAAATCCTAACATAATTCATCCATGAGTCAGGAAGTACCATTTGACTGGATCTACTTGCTATCTGTATGATAACAGTCTCCAAACTTATGTGAATGACACAATGTCTCACAGCATACCATGGAGTTTCCTTGTAACAAGATTTTGTTTCCTATCGAAAGAAAACAAGGCAAAATCCCCCCTTTCTGAGTTGGCTTGTATGGCTCCTCACTGTTACCTCCACTATTCAAAGATTATTGGAGGGATCATTTATTTTTTTTTTTTTTTCCCCCAAAATATGATATAGTGCTGAAAAATTAAAATTGCCATTGTCCAAACTTCTTTGGAATGCTACAGAACCCATAACCATATACAAGGTTTTCAAATAGTGGAGTGAAATTGTATGGTTGGATATGGCCTTTCTATTAAAAGCTCACATTTCTTGCATGAGAAGAGGGCATCCATAATTTGGAACTGTTTTAACAAATTCTGCTGCCAGACCATGGTACTACTGAGAATCATAGCAGAGTGCCAGAAAGTCAGTGTTTCTGCATTTCTGTAAGGTTACTTATAATGAGGTTAGGAAAGATAAAGCCCCAAAGGAATTGAATCTGGCAAGATATTCTGGAAAGCAGCTTGGCAGAAAATGACCTGGGGGTTCTGGTGGACACACTAGGTTGAACATGAGACAAGCAATGGGCTTTTGTACCAAAGAAGTCTAATGGTATCCTCCATTAGGCACAGTGTTGCCAGCAGGTGAAGGGGAATGATCCTTTCTGTCTACTCAGCACTGGTGAGGCCACACTTGGAGCACTGTCCAGTTCTGGGCTCCTCAGTACAAAAGAGACATGGACACAGTGTAGAGTCTGAGGAAGGGTCACAAAAAATGGTGAAAACACTGGAGAATCTCAGATATGAGGAAAGACAGAGAGCTGGAACTGTTTAGCCTAGAGAAGAGAAGGCTCAGAAGGATCTTATCAATGTAAATAAATACCTGAATGGAGGGTGTAAAAAGAGCCACATGCTTTTTAGCAGTGACAGGACAAGGGGCAATGGGCACAAACTGAAACACTAGAGGTTTCCTTTGAACATCAGAAAACCTATTTTCACTCTGAGGATTACCAAGCACTGGCACATGTTGTGAAGTTTCCATCCTTAGAGATGTTAAAACCCATCTGGACACAGTCCTGAGAAGCAGACTCTAGGTGACCCTGCTTGAGTGGGGGGAATTGGACTAGATGACCTCCAAAGGTCCCTTCCAACATTACCCATTCTGTAAAGTGTATTTGAAGCAAAATATCAGCGTGTTGCACTCAGGCAGGCTAAGAGAAGCAGCACCCAGGCAGTTCTAAACTGGGAACTTCCTGCAGGTTGCTGTGAGCTTTGGACTCCTGCCAGTTTAGAAGGGTGGACAGCTCTTAGCAGCTTCTGAAAACAAGATTAATCCCAGGGGGCACAGAACTGAACATTTGATCTTTGGTTCTGGAAAAGCTTGCTGTATTTGCATTTGTAAAGAAGAAGAAAGAGGTATTTTTATGTGAAACTGTTTTAAAAGCTGCCTTGAAAGATATTAATGGGTTGGAATTATCAAAACAATAGAAGAGTTTGCCTTTTCCTTTGGTTTGTGTAGGAAAAAAATAAAAATCTAAATAATAATTTAAAAAGATAAGTTTGTTTGTGTTGGGTTTTTTTGTTTGTTTGTTTGTTTGTTTTTTCTAGAATGCTTGGCTCTTCTTTTATGAATAAACATTTCAAATTAAATGTTTTCTCCTAAGGAACATAAAATTTTCAAGCTCAGCATTATCCTTAGTGTCACTGGTGAACCATTAACTTAGTTCTCATGCTTAATATCATTCTCAGTACGAGATGCTTTTTGATCCAGCCTGCTATAAACTTACCCTTCATTTACTCTTCCTTCCTATGCACTTGGGTCAGATCACATTGTTTTACTCCATACTGCCTGGACACAAAAGCAGAGACAGCTGCTTACACTTCCTTGCATTCCCATGGCTCCCATATTCCCATGACTCAGGCTGGAGCCACACATGACAGAAAAAGAGCAAGTGCAGGCATTTTTTTTCACCCAAGAGTCTTGATCTGTGTGACAGAATGGTGGGGGTGGAAGCCTCAAAGAAGTTTCCAGTGCACGTGTGCATTTTGAAAGGCTTTTTATTTCTATTTAAACAGAGTTCTCCCAAGGGACCCCTCCTTTGGTCCTGAGTTGGCTCCCTTGACAAAGGAACACAGCAGTGTCCGAGCTGCTTAACTAACTGCTTGAAAGTATGCTTTGAAAATGGGAGAGGAGGATATTTTCTTTAGTCTCAAGGTCAGAAATAGCTGATTGGTTTCTTTCCTCCCACTAAACATTCATTCAAAAGCAGGCACATTATAATATCATAATTTAAAGGAAAAAAAAAAGGCATGTCTGTAAATACTTAAAGGCACAGCCCTGTTCTGCAAAGTGTTGGGCAACCTTCACTTTGAGATTACTGGTAGCCTTGTTTGTCATATATATATTTCATGCCAGTAGTTTATTATGTAAACACGTGCTTATCTCTAAAGTCTGGAGACATTAAAAATAAATAAATAATAACCTCAGCAGTACATATTTTAACCTTAGTGCTCTTAGTTCAGTCAAAAAACGCTCATGTTAAATTACTTCCAGACTTTATATAGTTTCTGCTAGCTATCATAGTTGTAATTTAATTTTTAATGATTTTTCATATTGACCAAAACACTATATCAAAGAAGTATTTCAGGACTCTCCACTGTTCCTATTGCCTGAACAGAGGCAGTGATTCAGCTGGGCTGTGCTCATGGGTGTGAGGCTGCAGACGGGCTGTATGCAACACGAGCTGAGCAGCTTATCGACCTCTACTGCACAGTTTAATACTCTGGTGCCAGGAGGTGGAGAGGCTCCCAAATTGATTCTCTCTATCTATAATGCCAGCATCCTTTAATACATCTATAGTATATAAAACTAAATGTCAGTAAATAATTACTAAAAAAAATATAGCAGTTGTATTTTGACAATAGCAAGGATTTTGTGTGCCAGAGAGACAAGTCTCTAGGAAGAGAAGAATGTATCCTTGCTTCAGAACTGATGGGTTTGAAGTGTCTCAGCTGACTTTTGCTTTTTTGTGTGTGGCTTGGTAAGGGGCCAGGGGTGATGGTAGGGTGCAGGCCTTGCGTGGAAAGGCAGCTGTGTCTGAGGAGGTGGCAGTGTTGTGTAACCACGCTGACAGAGTGCGTCACAATGTGTGACATGTGGCAGCAGAACAGCCTTAAATAGCTCTCCCCGTCTTTTCTCCTCCGGAGGTTTTGATGAAAACTTGGTTTTCTGAGTAATGTTTTATCCTTCCTAAAATTACCTGGCATCTCCCTGAGTTGTTGGAGTGTTTAACAGTAAAATGGGTGGGAATCTTGGTCTTTTAAGTCCAGACATTCAAAGCATGTTTCTGGAACTGTGGGATAAATACATGTTAATTAATCCTGAAGTTAAAATTGACCAACGTGCCTTCTTGACCTCCACTGTAAGAGAAGCTAGTCTGAAACGACTCCTGCTTGCACTGAAGCCATTATTAGAAAAGCATCTGACAATGACCAAAAAATAATAATGATAATAATAAATAATCAAACAATAGAGGTTTAATTACAAAATAGAAAATTTTGTTTTATTTGTTTTAATTATATAATGTACCAAAATTTAAACCTTGTTCTTGAAGGTTCAGGAACTTATCTGGGTTCATCACCCACTCAGGATTTTGTTATTCATTTGTCTGCTAGACTTCAGAGATCTTATCACCTCATTTCTGATCTTTACTCTTGTACTTACAGACTGTGACCAAGTCACTGTTTATCTCTGTAAGCTACATGTGTTTAGTTCCTTCACTCTTTCTCTCCAGGAGTTGTTTCTGCACAATTCTCTTTGGTCTGATCTCTCCACCAATTATCTGTGTAGTCTGTGATCTGTAACACCAGATTTGGATTAAGTATTCTAGCAGTTACTCTGCAAATGAGGAATGGAAACATAACATCAGTAGTGCCCCTTAATATTCCTCTTAAACTCACCAGCAGTGTAATGGTCATACAGGCATGTTGAGCTCTCATGCCCAGTTCTTTGTTGCCCTCAGTCCTTTTCAGGGTCACTGCATCCTGGGACCCCATTTTTGTAATTGTGGGTTTCATTTTTTGTTTGTGGTTGAATAACTTTGTGTGTGACAGTACTAAAATGTTGACTGTTGCCCATGCCCAGGGGAGCTATGTTCCACTGGCCTATGCCCTTCATGCTTTTCTACACCTCAGATTTTGGCATGAATTCACAGTTTCTGTAAATTGGCTTCCCTCTAGATGTGCAGAAACAGGTAATAACCTCCTCAAAGTCTGGTGGGAAGACCAGAGCTCCTTGGGCTCAGCCTAGGGGCCTTTTTCTGGCTCAGGGATGTGTTCCCTCTTTGCCAGATGGGAAAAAACCCTTGCCCAATGCACTGCTTCTGCACATCTTAGCCTGAGCCAAACTCAGATCACAGATCAGCATTTGTTACTGATCCTCAGCAGAAAATCACCTTTTCATCTCAAAGTGAGCTTTTGTACCTGGTCCAACAGGCATCCTGAGACACAGCCCAGTGAACAATATTTAACTGCTGGTTAGAACCATTAAGAATTCACATTTCACAAGCACAGGTATTCTTCTAATGAATCTTATCTCTAGTTCAACCTCAGGTGTGAGGATATGTAACAGTAGTTGGATTTCTCTTCTATGTTCAGTACTCAACATCTCCAGGCCAAGGATGGGGCATTAATTGTGGCTGGCAGTCTCTGCGGTGGGGACTAGGGTGCACCAAATGGGATTTCGGATGAAGGCAGGAAGGTAGAAGCCACTCTGGAGGAGTTTGCTGGCTTGCAAACTACAGAGTCATGTGGAATACTGCTGCTGTGGCTGTGGATGTCAGCTAGGGAGAGAAAGGCAACTGCTGGATTGGTGACAACCATCATGAATGAAAATGTTTTATGGAGCAGCAAATCAGGAACCAGCGGCTGTGAGCTGAGAGCAGAGACTGAGGCTGCTACAGAGCAGAGATGAGCTTGAGTTCCCTCCCCTCCCTCCTCTTCTGGTTTTCCTTTGCTTCTAACCTGACACAAGCAACTTTTTCTCCAGGCACTCCTTGCAGACAGAATCAAAGCTGTGCATCCAGAAGGAAGAGGACTGCTGGAAACAGCCTGTAGCTAAGCTATCCTGGAAAAATAAATGTATTTTCTATGTATGCTCTGCTCATTCAGCCACTTAGGGATGATATTTGTCTATTTCTGACTCTTCCCTTTTCCCTTAGACTGACTTCAACAGAGCACTGCTGTCCTTTATAGCAAGCATGAGTTATGAAATGTAGCAAAGGAAAAAGAAGTATCCTCCTTTTTGCTTCTAATCATTTAGATTATTCTAATCATTTAGACAATCCATTTCCCCCCTCCCCCTAATTAATTTGTCATGCAGCAGCAGTGTTTTGCAAAACTTCTTTCAATACACTGCTCAGTGAATAAGCATTAATTAAAAGAATAAAAAGATGGAGATCAATGTCAATTTATAGAAAGAAGGCAGGGAGCTAAGCCTGAATGGATAAATAGCTCTGAAATTAAATCTAGATCTAGAAAGTGGTTGGAAAGAAAAGCATGAAATATCTGTCAAGTTCTTGCAGTGGAAAAGTAAGAACCACATTCTAGTTGGACCCAGGATCTGCATAAATTTGATGAAAAGGGCTGGACTAGGTGTCTTGCAGGATACTGGTGGCAATGCTGAGCAGGGTGGGGGTCATCAGGAAAGCGGGAAGAGCTGATTTATTTTCTGGGCAACATTTTTTACTTCAAGTTAAGAAAGAGTTTTCCTCCCCAGTGTGCTGTCATGCAGCCTGCAAAATGCTCCCAGTGATTTCCGAAATGTGCTCTCTGCAAAAGCTTTTTACCCACCTTTGCCCCTAGAGGCTCTTCCTTTCAAACTCTGAAAGTATTCTTATTTCTAGGATTCCCTTCTCATCACAAAAATATATTCTGATTCCTTCCAGCTTCTCCACCTGTTTTCTTCTCTCTATAATCCCTAACAGAAAATTAGTTTTGGAATATGACACATTTACACTTTGGTATATGAATGTCATACAGAGGGCAGTGCTGCCTCTTCACAGGTTCTCCTGCTTCTCATTGTTACAGAGTCCCTTATGATTATTATTATTTTTTTTTTAATATTTATTTTTTTTTAAGCCAAAGAGTGATCCACTGCAGGAATGAATTACACTGGCCTTGTGCCACCTAATCTTGAGAACTGTGACAGTGAGTTTAACATTTTTTGAGACAAACTGTAATGTGTTATACAGCATGTAGCTTAACTCCCAAGGAGGGACAGGTTTTTGAATGGGGATGGCTTAATAAAAGCAGCATTTTAAAAAGAGACTCGGGATAGCTGAAACAAAACTACCCCCTCTTAGAAACCAGTTGCAAAGATTTCCTTTTTGCCTTCAGAACAGGGTTTTTCAAATTAGAAACTGTGGCAAATTCTGTTTCTCAGTCACAAAGCTCATAATTTGCACCATGATCTGGTGCTTGGTGCATGAACATCTGTGAAGTAATGACTGAGCAGGCACAGCAGTACATTCCCATAACTCTTAAAGCTATGTAGTGCAGTTTCTCCAAGGGAAATGAGAATTTACACTGAGAGAGATCCCCAAACACTTACAGTACAGGTATCAGGAGGCCCCATTAAATTGCCATTATGATGAACCTTGGGCTGTGCTTTTCCCTCCCCTGGCTCTTGCACATTTTGTGTCTCCTCAGCAGGCTCCCTCAGTATTGTGGAGGGAAATGAAGACAACAGATTGAAGATCAAAAAGAGTAGAAAGCAAGATGTGAAATATCAATCCAGTCAGGACTGAACAAATGCCATTTGATTTTCTCTGCAGAGGAAGCAGTCTAGTGACAAACATACAGCTGTGCCTACAGTTTGGCACATACTGGGGGGTGTTTGATCACTCCAGTCACCTGGTTGCCTGTCAGCTGTTAGATTTGTTTTAAGGGCAGTGACAGGGGAGGGTGAGGAGGAGGTCAGCATCACCCTGAGCTGTTGCAGAGTAAGAACAAGAGATGGACAGAGATGTTTCTGCATCTGCTGACTATAACTGACTTCTTCTGTTCATTACTAGAGTCACTGCCCTACTTCTCCTAGCTTATATTTCCGATTGCTATCACATTATGTTCCTGGGTGCCATTGTTTTGTTGGAAAGTAAAATACATGTTCTGGCCTGAAATGAGACAAACAAGAGAGGTGCAACGTGACCCACAGTTTCACACATATCAGAAGTGCCTCAGAACAGGTCTGCAAGGGCTGTACAGTGATGGTAAGACTCATCCCCAGGCTTTTGGTTCAAGCAACACAACTGTTACAGCTGCACAGGAATTCCTTTTTTGATGTGACAGGAGTTTCTGATAGCTAGACATGGCTCCACTACAAAGCTCCACCCACAGGACTAAATGATCTCCAGAGGTGCCTTCCAGCCTCTGCCATTCTGTGTCTCTGTATCCCAAAAGAGAAGCCAGCCTTGGTGGGACTTACTTTTCCAAACATCCTTGGAGAGATACCCAGCTTAGATGAGAGATGCTAGCAATATTTTTATAGGAACAATTGTAGCAAAACTAGGTGCAGAAATCAACAGCTCATGAGTTTTAACAGGCTTTCCCATTTAGTAATATAAGCATTTAATTTTTCTGCTTGGCAGCTTTGTACAAACAGGTGGAGACAAAGGCTCTGGGCTGGCTTATCTTGTGTTTTTTGACACGGCCAAATGTCAATATTCAGAAACGTGTCATGCAAATCAAAGCCTCAGATCAGGCTTCATTCTTCAGGAAGTTTGCACAGAGATCCAGATTTTACAGATGGCTTCTATCTTTGTTATGATATGGCAAAGACCTCAGGGATGAACCTCAGCGTACTCTAGAGATACAGACTGAACTAACCTGAAAATTTATGGACAAGAAAAGAAAACCATTGTCATTTTCTAATACCAAAATAGCCTTTTCTTACACTGGAAGTTGATGTTGTGCTAATAGCCAATTGTTCTTACAACAGAGTACATATTAAAATGTCTGGCAGAGCAGAAGAAAGCCATTCAGGTGTAGCCAGGGTGACACACAATCAGCAAAAGGGAAGATGCCATTCCAGCTTCTAGCTAGCAAACATTCATTGGACAGTACTGATAGTTTTTGTGGCATTTGGGTAAGGCCATGAGCAGTCCAAATGAAAAACTATCATAGCAATAATGAAATCATTCTTCCTGAACAGTCTCATGAGCAACACTAAAAGCAAAAGGAAGAATATGAGCTACATCAGAGGCATCTCAGAAGATAAAACAAAAATTTAGCCAGAATCTACTGCAGTTTCTAGTGAAACATTCTCATTCATCTGCATGAACCTTTCACACAGCGATCAAAAATGAATAACCCTTTGTGGTGTTCCTGGTGCCCTAAGGCCAAGCACATTAACAGCAGGCTTTGTATATGCCAAAAAAAAAAAAAAAAAAAAAAAAAAAAAAAAAAAAAAAAAAAAAAAATTTTTTTTTTTTTATGGCTCAACCTTTAGCCTTCCTCATTTGTTTCCACTTCGATTTTGAATTTATGGCACATGCATTTAGAGCTCTGGATCAGTACTATGATTATTTTTAATCTGAGCAAATAAATGCAAGTCAACAAGTCATCGTTTTTCATGCACTGAGAAAGAAAAAAAAAAAAAAAAAAGAGAGAGAATTTCTCTGTGTTACTGAGTTACACTTCTGCACTAAAAACTCATTCAAACACAAGGTTAGTTTCACTCCAGTTGATAGGTTTTGAAATGGATAGAGGTAAAGCGAAATAACTGTGTGCTAGGACAAATAAGCCCAGAAACAAATGGTAAGGATGCAGTTACAGGTCTAGGTTAATAATAGCTTTTTATAAATTCTCTCAGGCTATGTGGTGTATTGACTTTACAATTGGTAAATAAACTAATCTTTACTCCGGACACCAAATAGGTTTTCCTGTGAGGAGATGAATACTGATACACTGATAACTGAAAATAACCAACTAGGGAGAAAGACTGGATTAGTAGTTAGAGCACACAATTGAGTCCCATTCCCATGATCCCATAAGCCCATGTGGTATTGCTAGACAAACTCTTTTAACAAAATCTTTGGAAGTACAAATGTGCCTGTATCTTACAAATATATTTGTTTTCAGGTGGCGTTAGTGGGAATTAAGTATATACTGATATTAACCTTCCTATACATAATTTTCTCCACTGTTAAATAAGAGTAGCAGCATTTCATGTCCTCAAAGCACAGCTAGAGAGCAATTTTGTTAAAGTTTATGAGGTTCTGAGTTGGAGGCAATGGACACTGCAAGGGTATCACACTGCAAGGATATCACACACTGAAAATGTAATGGTGTATATTGCAACCACTTCCCACCTGCACCCTGAGGGTACTTTTCACAGAGGCAGCATGGAAATTATGTCAAATCAATTGGTTACAAAAGTCTGCCCAGGTAAATGGATACATTTCCTCCTGGTATCCAAGAAGATAGGCAAAGGAATTGTTCTTTAAATTCACATGTTGCCAATCACAGCACTGAAGAGACGACATCTTGGCAAAATCTTGGCCTTGATGTCCATTGTCGTTATTCTTGGGGGCTACAACAGAGAAACAACCCTTCCCTGTTTTACAAGCTGTACAAGTCTGTGTGGCCACAGTCACACCAAGATTTATCTTTTCTTTCTGCTCACCAGAAGTGGGCTATTATTGGCTTACGGTTTGCCATCTTTTTATTTGCAAGTTATTTCAGCAGCTTAGAAAACCTCTGAATAAGGATATCCTGTGGCCAACTTGGCTGTGTCCATTCCTGCTCAGCAGTGCACATTTAATTATTGCATTGCCCTGCCTCCAGGCCATCCTGCTTCTGCCATGGGAAAGCCAGAAAGTGAGCACTCCCTTGGTCTCTTGGCAGAGTTTCCAGTGCTTCATCATTTAGGATCTTGTGTCATTGATCTAATCAGGCATATAGATTTCAAACAAATCAGGCCTAAGATATATTTGTAACCCAAATGAAACCTTTTAGAAGAGCATATATCAGCTCTTAGTCATTCTGGCTACACTGTGTACAACCAATGTCACAGAGGAAAAAAATCTAGTGTTTATAATTTGAGAGGTGTGACAAGCCCTTGTGTGTGTCAACAACTAAAACAATTATTTTTGTAATGAAATACAATTATTTCATTAGAGAATACAATACTTTGAAATAAAATTACAAAAAGCTAAAGAAACAGGGAGACTAGCCTTCTAAACAGTTTCTAGTAGTAATTTCATTTTAGCCAGCATATCTGACCTCTCTTTTTTCCATCTGTCTTATTAATACATTTGATCATTTGTTATAGATTCTGAAAAAGTAATGCTCAGTTACAGTCAATGGGAGCAGAGTGCATTTAAAAGCAAGGGCAATAGCATAAGAAAACATAAGAAACATTTGTTCCTAGCTTGGATACTTTTTTGTGTCATCATCTTCCCTCACTCCCTATTGCTACATTATATTTACAAATAAACAATCATAGTGATTCTTGCTGTGAGGAACAGATCAATTTTCTTTGTAACTAACCTGCTTCCTCATTCTGTAATGAAAGTGGATCAGTATAAATATGTTAATGGCCTTACCTGAGGCAGGCATTTCAAGAAGAGAAAACTGAGTATGATGTACAGTTTCAGTTCAAGCTTCCTGTTTCAAAGCACATACAGATTTCTATTTTTGTAAAGCAAAGAAAATAATAATGAGCTTTAGACATAAAACATTTGGTACCGTCGTGCAGCTGCTGTATGCCAGAAATGCTGACAAACCTGTTTGTAAGTCTGTAGGAACCACTGGACACAGTATGATTCGTATTCATGTTGAACTTTGTGTTGCTTGTGATTGAAACCTAAAATTAACAGAGTCAACAGAGTGCAGCCTATGTAGAGTAATTGGGTTTGGTTATCTATGCCCTTAACTGCATTTCTGTGTTTCATCATTCTGGCTTTCATGTACACAGAAGCTACTGAGCCATTCATGCATGCTCATGTGGAGATGTAGATTCAGTGTGTTTGACAGCTCAGGAGAGTCATAAAGAAATGTTGCCAAACAGTTGCACAGAAAATGCAAGAGGTATTAGCTAAGCTGTCACTAAGCTACAAAATTAATGTATATTATCAATTCAAAATTGTTGAACTAAACCCAGTGTAAACATGCGTTTATCTTAATGAAACAGCATTTGGATATTTGATGATTAAGTTCTCTGCCAAGGCAGCAGGCTAGAAGTATAAATTGTATTAATGTTTTCCTCATTAACACAGTGTCTTTAAGTATTTATTCAGGAATTACTTGTCTAGGACACCTTATTTTTAATGAACATCTTGACCACAGGATGATTTCTCCCTTACTCATGAGATTTCCTGCAGTCAACTGTTCAATACAAATACACAATGGGGCCACCATAGTGCTGGTGGAAGGTGGTGACAGCCCCTAAGTGCAATTCAAATGGGGACATTGTTGCCAATGGGTAATGGGAATGTCTAGGTGTACATTAATGTGCATGAATTAGAAAAAGTTGCTGGCATTCAGGTGGCCCTGGTCATGCTTGGTGCATCCTTTCCTTCTGTATTTGCAAGGTAGTCATAAGATCCAGGGCCTACTAGGGATTCACAAGCAACCCTGGTATGACATCTTAATAAGAATAATCATATTCCTTCAAGTGGGTGCTTATCTTCTCCATATCAACTATGATTTCAGATGTCAGATAGTCTCTGTTCAGGTGCTGTTTCTTTCAATAAGAGCTCAAAGTCTTTTTCTTAATCGTGGCTATTATGTCATATGAAAAAATGAAAGTAACAGCATGTCTGAAGTTTGCATTTCCCTGAGCGGGGAGGCTGCATTTTCCTGAGGTGAGTTCAGTGCCAGAATTCGCCACAGTGAGTAAGCAGACAGGCCTAGTGTCTAGTGTTGTTCCTCTGAATGACATCTTACAGTGTCAGGAATCTAAAATCAATCAATCAATCAATAAATCAATCAATCAAGTGTTCCTATTGCAAATATCTAGAAAATTAACAACACTGGTAATATTTATTTCAGTATGTGGGGAACTTATTACCACTTTTTAACAGCAGATTATCAGATTTTATGGCATAGTCAAAGATAAGACCTTCAGCTCAGGAAGTTCCTGAGCTCTTCTTATCTTAATGGTGTAACCCTTCCAATGACATCATACTAGAAACTTCATGTTAGGAAAACCTGTAATAAAATGAGAGGGAGGAAGACTATTGACATGAGAAAGTTCAAGAGCCCCCAGCACTTCTGGAAGTGTTGTTAATGAAAGCAGTCTTATAGATTTATTTAATATTTTTTTTCCCCAGTCATTTGCTTCTGCCTTTTTTCTTTGTTCTATGTGAAGATTTTTCTTCATGCTTGAACACTTTCTAAAAGGGAGTGAATTTGCACTTAGTGTTTTATATCTCTCTAGTTTCTATTAATTGATGATATAGTGAGTGGATTCAGAAACAAAACATTTTTCTAGTAATAGTGTCTTTAAATGTAGGTTTTGAGCTTTCACTTAGAATATTTTTATAGCAAAATTTGTCATTTATTTGTCATTTTGTTACATCTTTTTCTTTCAAGAATGTCTCTACATATGCTGATGTTTTGCATTTGTCATCATTTAGAGCTAGTTTTCTCCTTATTTCTACTTACTTCTTCTTATTTCTCCTTATTTGCCACAGAGTTCATTGGTACAGCCATTTCTTTTTATTGGTATACATGCTCAGGCTTTTCCATCATGCTCCTCCCCATAGCATTTCATTCACTTACAGAAAAAAAGAAAAATCTTAATTGCCTTAGGTTATTTTCCCATTTTCTGCAAGGACTAGCATTCATGTAATGAGTACGGTTTTATCTTCAACTTGCTGAGCTTATTCAGGTTAATATCACTGGTTTTTTTGCCATTACTCCTACTACTTCGTTAATAACTAATATCCATTTTATTTCCTAATCTCTGTTCCAAAATCAGAGATCACATTTGTTTTTTACTTTTCCCAAAGAGAAGAGATGGGGGAAAATGAGGAAAGATATAACAAAGAGCATATTTCTGGGTTTTTTTTCCCTTTTATTTATCCCCCTCTCTAAGGTGTCCAAAGCAAGAACTATAGTCATACATACAGTAATTTACAGGAAGGATTGTTTTTCCTTTGAAAAAATGAGTACTCATGCTTCAGAATATAAACCAGAGATGAACTGATAGGATTAAACAAACTTCCTATCATTTTTTTTACATGATTTTCCTCTACAGATTTTTTTCTAATCTCCCCCTGAAGCAGCTGGCAGTTTTTCAGAGCAAGACAACCCAAAGTCAGGAAAATGAAGTTGGAGGGGTAGACTTATCTAGCGAAGCACCTAGGACTCGTCAGTCACACTGAGTCCTTAGAACTTCTTCAATCAAGAAGGAAAGGAGAATAATTGTGGTGGGTGACTTCTTTCTGAGGGGAACAGAAGGGCCCATCTGTCGACCAGACCCATCCCACAGGGAGGTCTGTTGCCTCCCTGGGGCTCGAATTAGAGATGTTAAAAGGAAACTCCCTAATCTTGTGGATTCCTCTGATTACTGCCTGCTGCTGATTTTTCAGGTTGGCAGTGACAAAATTATTACAAGAAATGTAAGGGCAATGAAGAGTGACTTCAGGGCCCTGGGACATCTGGTTAGGGGGTCTGGAGTGCAAGTAGTGTTTGCCTCCATCCCTCCTGCAAGAATGGGTGGGGAGGTATATAGGAAGAGTTTACAGGTCAATGAATGGCTAAGAGACTGGTGCCAGAGACAGGGTTTTGGTTTTTTCAATCATGGTCTGCTGTATCAGACACCTGGCCTGATGGTGGCAGGTGAGATGCACCTGTCCCAGAGAGGGAAGAGGCTTTTGGGGCAGGACTTAGCAGGGCTCATTGAGAGAGCTTTAAACTAGATGTGAAGGGGGAAGGGGACAAAACTGGGTCTGTTAGGGACAAGCCCAAGAGGAACACACCAGGGCCTGAAGGCAGGTGGTCTAGGGAGGATTTAGTCCCACCAGTGTGCTCAGTTTGCTTCCTGAAATGCCTGTATGCTAATGCATGCAACATGGGGAACAAGCAGGAAGAGTTAGAGGTCTGTGTGCGGGCTAAGGGTTATGATCTGGTAGCAATAACAGAGACATGGTGGGACAGCTCACATGACTGGAATGTGGCCATGGATGGTTATGTGCTTTTTAGGAAAGATAGGGCGGGGAAGCGAGGTGGTGGAGTTGCTGTTTATGTGAGAGAGCAACTAGAATGTATTGAGTTTTGTGCAGGGGCTGATGAGGGGCAGGTTGAAAGTCTGTGGGTAAGAATGAAAGGGCAGGCAGGTGTGGGTGACACAGTTGTGGGGGTCTACTACAGACCTCCTGATCACAGAAAGAATTCAAAGTTCATAGAGAAGTTTTGCTTGTCAGCATGCTGGCAGAAAATAATCTTTCATGTACTTGTAAGGATCATATCTTCTCTTGCCATGAGAAGTAATATGCAGTCGCCAAAAGTGTCCTGCATACAGCGAAGCAACAAAACACCCACACTGTCCTAGTAATATATTTGACAAAACTAACAAAATTATAGCAATAACGTATTATTGTGACTCCTTTATGTGCCGCTTGATTGTTGCTGCCTTAACACAGAACCACGTTATTATGTTGGATTGGTTTTTTTTATCAGATAGACTGGAGTACCATCTCTTGTTGCATCATTTCAGTGATGCCTCCTAATTCAGATCAGTGGTCTGATCTTAAGTGGTCTATCTTAAGATGCCCTCCATACAATAATAGTCTGATATGGGCATATGTGAAAGCCAGCATGTCACCAGATCTAACCTGATGAGCCAAGGATACACTGCTGACAGGATGCAATGCCCTGAATGTTCTTTCTGTAAAGAGATTATGTAGTGTCTATGATGCCATCTGCAAAGAAAAGCCTACATAGACCAACAAAGAAACACAGAATCCTACTGGTTTCACAGTGTTTTTAAGGAATTAGAACAGGGACATGAATTGGCTGAGAGATTTTGAAAATGTTCAGAACTTCAGCCTTCAAAATGAAAGATACCAAAATACCTACTTGAGAAAACTTACACTGCAAAACTGTTTTACTCAACAGAAATACAGTTCTTATGTAATCTCTGTAAACTTCTGGCATTGTTTTATCCTGAGTGATTGACTAATTGCCGTGTTACCCACTTGCAATCACAAAACAGTTTACTGTCTAAGGACACAAAAGCTTAAAAAAGTTGACCTTCTGCTTTTGAAGAAGTATGTAAAAGGATCTAAGTAAACTAGTTTTGAATTCTGAGGAAAAAATACCAAAACATCTATGCTTTTGTCTTTCCTCCCTTATCTCCTCTTTTCATTTGGTCACACCTGGGACTACGATTAGAAATGCCAGTACAACCATCAAAAATGTTGGACAATCAGATCCTGCTTCAACTGGAGTTAAATGCTGAAGTGCAAGGAGACCCTTTGAAAATCAGTTTTCAGCATTATTTCCTAGCTACTAAGAATCCTAGGACACCATAAGTCATGAAGAAGATAGGGGACACATTTTAAAAGATGTTCACTGCACCTTAGGTAAGATTACTGAAGTGAAACACCTGGCCTCCTCAAAAGAAAGAATTACAAAAATCTTGCAAATATATGTCCTTATTAAAATTTCCACTTTTTTGAGGTTTTTATGTTGGGTTTTTTACTAACTCAAGAATTTGTAGATCTGAAACACCCACATGTGGTAGCACTTAAAGCAAGGGAACTTGAACCTTTTCAAATTTTTTCACACTTCTTTTACAATCAGCAGAGGGTTTAAAAGTGAAAGGTTGACAAATGGGTCATTTTTGCTGACAAACTTGCTAGATCACAAGCAGCTGCCAGACAATTTGTTTCAAGGACATAGATATCATAGAGTTACAGTAAGAGAACTGCACACATCTTAATCAGTAGCTCCTCTGCAGAAATGTATTTCTAAGTTTGACAGCGGTCTCCTTCTTTAACTAAAGAATATACACTAGAAAAACTGCTTTGTAGGTCTTTTCAAAGACTTTATTTGCTAACTGTAAGGTATTTTTATTAATCTTCTCTTTCATAACATGGTAGCTGGACCAAAATTGAAGTGCGTTAAAAATTCACAAACATAAAATATTTCTGAAGAAATAAACTTTGTACTGAAAACCAAAAGCTGCTTTTCAGACTTATGAAATTTCTATTTTTAAAAAAAATCTTACTTTTTTCACTGCCTGCTCAGATGGTGGAATTAGCATGGCATTTGAAGTCCTCTCTGGCAGAAGTCTCATGTAAGACTTCAGAAGTCTACTAAGCTTCCCCTGGCACAACTTGAAGCCATTTCCTCTTGTCTTATCACTTGCTACTTGGGAGAAGAGACCAACCCCCACCTGGCAAAAACCTCCTTTCAGATAGTTGTAGACAGTAGTAAGGTCTCCCCTGGACCACATTTTCTCCCGACTAAATAACTCCAGTTCCCTTACCTGTTCCTCATAAGACTTGTGCTCTAGACCCTTTGCCATCTTTGTTGTTCTTCTCTTGGACTCACTCCAGCACCTCAGTGTCCTTCTAGTGAGGGGCCCAAAACCGAGCACAGTATTCAAGATGCAGCCTCACTAGTGCCAAGTACAGGTGGACAATCCCTTCCCTAGCCCTGGTGGCCACATTATTCCTGATAAAAGCCTCCACTGCCCTGTTTTAGTGGCCTAAAAAGTTCTTACTAACGTTCTCACTTGTAAAACCAATGCAGTGGTGGGAAAGTGAGCTGACCTGTGAGTCATGGTTAAGAGTTACTTTTATTCAGCTGATTGTCTTTAGTGCCGCAGAGGACACAACTTATTGTCCACTTGAGGTTGGGTTTTCTGGGCTGACAGAACACAGTCAAACAGAAGTCACTGAGAGACTAGCATCTTCACTAGCATCTGCAAAAAATTAACAAAACTTTCTGGAAAATATTAAATATAAAGCATGTAAAGACAACTTTATTTGTTATATGTATCCACTGAGTGGAATTTTATTTCTCTCATTGCATACATGTTCCAAGAGACAAAGTTGTTTATGATGCATTAATCTTTTCCTGCTGCTTATTCCTCATATATACCTCAGTCTGTAACACTGCAGTCATTTTCTGTGGAGGTTCTGATGGTGCCATGGAGAGTAATGACTGCAGCTGACAAATTAGGCATGGAACAGGCTAACTGCAGCAATATTCTTTTTTATATCACTTCAACTCACTTAGAAGCTTGAAACTGGGCACAAAGCTACTTTGTGTAATTTCTTCTGCTACCTTGGTTAACTTAAATTACTCCTTTAATCATGTCTTAATATTGGCCTGAGTCTCTTCAAGAATGTTCCGCCACTACAGGCACATAACAGATCTCTCACTCTTCCCCTGACAAGTGTGTATTTTCTTCTGGAAAAAACAGCTCCATCTTCCTTGTAATATTGCCAGTTTATTCTTTTCAATAGTTCTCTCCTTTACTGTAAAGCTGCATCAGAGCTAAATTCCCTACCTCTTCTCTCCACCCTCACAAGTAAATGTATTACTCTTCTGCTATGACCAGGCAGCTGCTGCAACAATCCTTTTCCTGGCTTGTCAGCACTGTGTTGAGGAGGGTGGAGAGGCTGCATTCCCTGGTAGAATGAACTATTAATCTAAAACAGAAATATCATAGCACTAGTTTTCACTTCAGCTATGATCCACTACAAAGCCTTTCTCTCCCTTTCTCTGCTGTGAAATACCTGCCTAGACTATCCTCTTGTTTCTGCTGTTGACCCCTTCCTTGGCTTTGACAATAATACCAGTCTTCATGTGTTTTCCTCTCACATAAGAAGAGGGCTCCAAAAGTTTCCTTCCTGAAAAGCTGTCTCTTGTCTTAATGTTGACAAAAAGCATATCCTTGTTAAAATTTAGGCAGCAGACATGCTGGAGTTACTTCATTTCAGGCTAACTAGTAACGAGTCATGGTTACCTCTGTTTTCTCTTCTGGTTCCGCAGACATTTTTCAACACTTACAGTACACTAAGCTTTTAAATTCCTACATAAGGTACGTACTCTACCTTGTAGGATGAGGCCAACATGCTGGATTCATTTCTGACAGCTGCCTCAATACAGTAACAGAACTAATATGTTACTACCTAAGCTGGGGAGAGTGAGGTTTGCACTCACAGGCTTATCAGTCTAACTGGTACCTTTGACAGCTACCATAAGTTGCATTATAATGGTTGACACAGAACAAATTCCTGATTTATATTAAAACATCTAGAAAGCACAGATATGAAGGCATAGTCCTCTACCAGAGAAAGTCAAAAGAAAGTTACTGCTGAAGCAGTATTTGGTGGTGTTTGGCATGTGTAGTGTTAGACCGTGCAAGCACTGCACGTGTTCCAGATGCGATGGGAGATACCCTTGAGAGAGCAGGTCTGCATTAAGCCATGTTTCTAATTGGAAAGAGAAAGAGAAAAGCAAATTAACAAACTTTACATAGGAGATGGTTGTCTTTCAAAAAAACTCCTTTCCAAAGTGAAAAGGCAGCACATCTTCCACAAGTGTAGCTGCTAAGACCAGCTGGAAAAGCATCTGTCCCTCCCTAACAGGGCATTCTGAGCTGGCCCAGTACCTCCCAGAGTCGGAGAACTGCCAGGGAAGATTTTGCCACTCAGCAGCATCCCTTGCCCCTGAGCACACCAACAAGCCATGGCCTAGCTCCCTCATCAGACTCCCCCTTCTTCTTTCCTTGGGCTCTTGTACAAGAAGAAACGGGTCCTCTTGAGAAGCTGTGTTTGGGGGCCTGAGGTGCTACGTTTTGTGGCGCAGGCACCACTCACCCCAGGTATGACTGCTGAGAGATACTGATGCTACCCTCTGAGGCAGGCTGGGCAGACTAGTACAAGATACACAATGCTTCTGAACTGATTGCTTTTCACATCCCCATAAAGCTTTGATAGATTTGGAAATACATTTTTAAAATAAGCTTTTTATGACAATGCGTGAACTCAGAGCCAGGTGAAAGCCTGTCATTCCCCTTCCAATGGGAAAGTACATGCATACGAGAAGTGCTTTCTATTTAAGAAGAAGAAAACAAATAATTAAAAGATTTAAAAAAAAATATAACAGGAGACTAGACATATGATACTAGAAAAGTAAGTTCCATAATGTGGGTCCTTAAACCTTTTATACTGCCAGACTAATCTGCATTGTCCTCATCTTGCCACCTCACTGTTATTTAATGTTCTCTCTGCAAATACACTGATTCAGCTTGACCTTCATCTCGCACTTACCACCTTTTCTTACCTAACTTCACAGCCACCTCACCAGAAATCTTTTGTTCAGATACTGTCTGTGTCCCCGCTCCTCTGCCAAACATTCAGTCCGGATTTTCCATTCCTTTGCTTCAGTGTAATCCAGTTATGCTTAATTGAGTTACCCCTGACATCCTCCAGAGACCTGGCTGATAGTTTTTGTTTTGTCAAATGTAATTTTCACTAACAGTTCTCTTACAGTTATCATCTCCAATTCACTGCTTATTTCAGAGAAGGGGTGGAGAAGGTGGAGTTTGAACGGCAATTCATATGTGAACAGCTTATTAGACCAGTCCCTGGGGGAGCACCAGCCTCCATCGAGCTGGAAGCTGCTCCAACACCCAAGAGAGCCTCTGCACTGAAGGGTGTCCAGTTAAAAAAGACAAGTGTCTGGAGGGAAAGTGCTGCCATAAAAAAAGATGTGGAGTTGAGGACCTGCTGATTTGCCAGGCTTACAAAGAAGAAAACTGAACAGATACCATTACAGTTTCACTCTGTATTACTTCCTCATGACAATACTCCTCTTTCCATCCACAAGCACATTTTAAACCTGCATTTCTGCTCTGTTATATCCATTATTTTTTCCCAGCTGAACAGGGATAGAGTCACCCAGTTCATTACCCAGAGCCAGGCTCTCTGTCCCCACTGGAGTCAGCAAAGCCACGCTGTTATGCATAACTCACATGTGTTGAGGTTGACGATTTTGGTTTCCAGGAAATACAGTGCTGCAGAAACAGTTTCCATTAGGACATTTTTGCAGAATTCCTCAAGCTTTTATGGCCATTCCAGGTAGTATTTTATGACCTTGTATTTTCTGAGAACGATACAGGTGCTGCCACAGAAACAGCATGGGAAAGACAAAAGTGGATTTTGGTTTGTCTCTGAAAGATTTCAAAACAAAAATTGTTAATGGATGTAGCCAATACAGATTGGAAAACATGCTTACTCTGAGAGATGAAAATGACTGATAACTTTTTTTTTTTTTTTTTTTTTTTTTGAAACAATATAGAGAATGAGCCAGGTCAGAACAAAAATATTTCATCCTAATAACTCCTTTTTGGAAGACACCATTAATTCTTTGTCACATGGCTCAGTATTTCAGAAAATTATTTTGTGCACAGGTGCATATTTAAAGACTAGCTGAGGCTCTTACATCTTAGCGCAAGCAAGTAAAAAAGTACTTTGTATTTTATTGCATTACCATTATCCAATGTGTTTTATTGGTATGTTCTCTTTATTTTATGAGTATTTTATAGTAAAAGCTTTTGAGTGTGTTATGATTTTTGAAAGGAAAGATTAAACTGCTTACTATTTTATAATATACGGATGCAAATCAGAGGCAGCAATAGAAGCACATAGCCTTTTAGTAAGCAGCTGGACATATCAGGATCAGAGATTAAGGCTAAATAAATTTGTTATTTTAAATGAGAACCAAAAAAATAATCCTTAAAGAAGTCAGTTCTACATTTGTCAAAATGTATGTCTAAACATGTCTCAATAACCATATCAGCATCTTAAAACAAAGTTATTATACCAGGATCTCTTTAGCCTGCATTTCCCTGGTATGGTCTGGAAGCATGGCAAAAAATAAAGCTGAGAAGGGCAAATTCCAACTTTCTCATGTTCATGCAATTTTCTTTTAAGGAATGCTGTGAACACTTTCACTTCTGTGTTGCCAGTGTTTGTGCATATATTTAACTTCACACCTCTGAATAGTCTCATCGAGTTATCTAAAACTGGTCATAATTTTAGAGTTAACAGGATCTGAAGTGCACTCTGCGCTTCCAGTCTCACACTACAGCTAAACATTTTCTGTTTTCTTCCTTTAGTAGAATTAGTCTAGACCCTTGCAACATCTTGCAATTTTACAGGTCCAGAAACAAAATAACAGTTTGCAGTTTAGGAGATACGTTTTCTTAAATATTGCATTTCAGAGTCTTTGTTAAGTTTAGAATAATGCATAATTGAAGCTGAAAATTATTTTTCTCCTCTAAATTTGTCTCTGTGGACTTGTAGACCTCAGTATTCCTTGCCAAGTTTCAGTTACTAAAACATGAAATGATTTTTTATTTGACTATGAAAATCAGTTTTTTCTGCTGCTCCATTTACAAAATATTTTTAAAAATATACAAAACAAAACTTGTTTTCTGAGGTGAAAAACTAGATTCTGATGCTGATATACTTAGGAAATCATCACTCTTGAAAACTGCTACTATTTTATGGTGTTTCATACCTTTCTGTAAGCAAAAAATCATGTCATGCTGGTAAATGCTGCCCAAGGAGACTTCTCCCTACTCCCCTTATTATTTTTGATGGTTCCCATTAATGTGTGAGAGGAAATACCAGACATTCCTTGGGTAATATAATTTTATGTAGAGTACTGTATATGAAGTATTTTGATTTAATATTTGTTCTTTGGACAGATGTGCCTTCAGAAATTTATAAACAAAAAAAAATATATTTTCAGCTGATTGTGCAAGCTACTCTGTTTGTCTCATATAAATAAGTGAGCAGGGAGAATATAAAAATCTATGGTGTCGTTATAGTTGTTTAATTCCACAAGTATTAAAATAGGACCATTTCCAAGAGACATTTGCTTTTTTATCAAAACCTTTTGTGGTCTTTTTCCTGTACCTGCACAGTCACCAGAATCTCTCATTCACTGACCCTTGCATTTGCACAAACTGAAAAATTTGTGGTAGTCTTTTGTTATAAATCTGAACATATACATCTTTTATAATTCTGTTATAAATCAAATAGGTCTCTACCCATGACACAGATAAATAAACAGGATTTTAGAAGCTTGAATAAGGAAGTAATGTCTTCTAGGGCTTTTTCATGCTAAAGCCATAAGGAAGCAGCATGATTGACTCTTGTGCTGTGATTTCCCATTGTACATTTCCATTTCATATGCCCAAGGAAACCCTCCTCCACATCAGACTTCATAGAATCATAGAATCATAGAATCTTAGGGGTTGGAAGGGACCTCGAAAGATCATCTAGTCCAACCCCCCCTGCCAGAGCAGGGTCACCTAGAGCACATCACACAGGAACGCATCCAGGTGGGTTTTGAATGTCTCCAGTGAAGGAGACTCCACAACCTCCCTGGGCAGCCTGTTCCAGTGCTCTGTCACTCTCACAGTAAAAAAATAATTTCTGATATTCACATTGAACCTCCTATGCTCCAATTTTCCCATTATCCCTTGTCCTATCACTCGTCATCGCTGAGAAAAGCCTAACTCCATCTCCCTAACTCTCACCCCTTACATATTTGTAAACATTGATGAGGTCACCCCTCAGTCTCCTTTTCTCCAAGCTAAAGAGACCCAGCTCCCTTAGCCTTTCCTCATAAGGGAGATGTTCCACTCCCTTTATCATCTTTGTAGCTCTGTGCTGGACTCTTTCAAGCAGTTCCCTGTCCTTCTTGAACTGAGGGGCCCAGAACTGGACACAATATTCCAGATGCGGCCTCACCAAGGCAGAATAGAGGGGGAGGAGAACCTCTCTTGACCTACTAACCACACCCTTTCTAATGCACCCCAGGATGCCATTGGCCTTCTTGGCCACAAGGGCACATTGCTGGCTCATGGTCATCCTCCTGTCTACCAGGACCCCCAGGTCTCTTTCACCTACACTACTCTCCAGCAGTTCAGCCCCCAACCTGTACTGGGACATGGTGTTGTTCTTCCCCAAATGTAAAACTCTGCACTTCCCCTTGTTGAATTTCATCATGTTTCTCCCCGCCCAACTCTCCAACCTATCTAAGTCTCTCTGAATGGCAGCACAGCCTTCTGGTGTGTCAGCCACTCCTCCCAGCTTAGTGTCATCAGCAAACTTGCTGAGGGTACATTCTATACCCTCATCCAGGTCGTTGATGAAGATGTTGAACAACACCGGTCCCAGCACCGACCCTTGTGGGACTCCACTAGTAACACACCTCCAACCAGATTCTACCCCATTGACTACAACTCTCTGACTCCTTCCTTTCAACCAGTTCCTAATCCACCTCACTTCCTGGTCACCAAACCCATACCTGATCAACTTATCCACAAGGATGCTGTGGGAGACGGTGTCAAATGCTTTACTGAAATCAAGATAAACCACATCTACCGCTCTACCATCATCTATCCACCTAGTAATTTCCTCATAGAAGGCTATGAGGTTAGTCAAACATGATTTACCCTTGATAAAACCATGCTGACTGCTCTTGATGACCCCCATGTCCTTGATGTGCCTGGAGATAGTGACAAGAACAAGTTGTTCCATCACCTTTCCAGGGATCCTCCAGTCCTCAGGCACCTCTCCTGTTGCTCGCGACTTACTGAAGATGATGGAGAGTGGCCTAGCAATGACCTCCACCAGTTCCCTCAGCACCTGTGGGTGTATTCCATCCGGATCCATCAATTTATGGTTGTCCAGGTTGCTTAGCTGATCCCTAACCCAATCCTCATCTACCAAAGCAAACTCCTCCTTCATCCTGACTTCTTCTGGGGCTACAGGGATCTGGGGCTCCTGGGGAGAGTCTGCAGCAGTCAAGACAAAGGCAAAGAAGGCATTCAGTACCTCTGCTTTCTTTATATCCTCTGTCTGTAGTGCACCCACCTCATTCATCAATGGGCCTGTATTGCCTCTGGTGTTAGATTCATTCGCTGTGTATTTGAAAAGCCCTTTCTATTATCTTTGACCTGACTTGCAAGGTTAAGTTCCAAAGAGGCCTTAGCTTTCCTAATTGCCTCCCTACATCCTCTGACAACTGTCCTATATTCCTCCCAAGTGACCAGCCCCTCCTTCCATGATCAATAGACTCTTTTTTTTCCACTTGAGTTTGCCCAGCAGTTCCTTGTTTAACCATGGTGGTCTCCTGGCTCCCTTACTTGATTTCATACCCATTGGGACGCTCTGATCCTGAGCTTGCAAGAAGTGGTCCTTGAATGCTGATCAACTATCTTGAGCCTATGATGAGAACAGAACCAAAATCCTGTTTTGAGACTGTGTCTGGAATTCACTGTAAAGATGTTGCTCTTAACATAATGGCTTTTAAATTAAATAAATGAGGTTGTGTTTCTTTTATTTCACACTTACACTGCCTTACTCCTAGAACGTGAAAGTCACAATTCTCCCTGAACAAAAGGTACAGTGCTATATCCAGGAAAAGAAACCTTGTTTAACTTCTGTTTTAAAAAGTAGATCCCATAAAACGGACTTCTTGCAGCACAGATACCTCTGTTTTTCTGACTAAAGTCACCTAACAGACACACTTACCTGATGAGAATTTAACAGGTGAAGAGGCAGATACAGTGCCTTGATTAACAAGCAGCAACTGCCATAAGATATTTCAGGTCGTTTCCGTGATCTAGATAGTTTCAGTTTTTTTGGGAGTCCCCATGGACATTCAAACCTTGCCTACATTGTTAAGTGTGAAAACAAGTGAGACATTGAGACTTCTGTTTGTGATTATTTGCTGTGCTTGCATATACAGTTCTCAGTGGATGCAAATGGTTTTAAAATTTCATGGCATTATTGGAATTTTTGTTTTAAAGTTCATCCCTTAAAGTCAACAGATAGCCATCTGCTTTGCAAAATCTTAATTTTTAGTGTCCCATGTGCTTGTGACTCTTCAAAATTTCATCTTTTTTCCCCAAGTTATTTAAATATTAATTTGTTTAATCTTGACTAATTCCACTTAGTACACCAAATAATGCAAAATATTGCAAAGTCATCTTTACATAAAAGACACACAAAAAAATAGTATGAGGGACTGGAATGTCCCTCTGTAGTTGCCACTTAGGACTTGAGCAGATGGGTGGGATGTGAATCCCTTGGATGTGTAGCTTGTTGTTCTGTGTGAAAAAGGAGCATTGGCTGTTTGGTATGTGATACTTTAGAAGGTGATGAAGAGCTGAAAGGTGGAAAAGAAGGAATTAAACTGAGGACACTGCAAGCAACCATGTGGTCATAGCAGGTCCCAGCTGTGAGGCTGGCAGGGGGAACCTGCCCACACCCTCAAATGGAGGCAGCAGCAGGTCCTCTCAGGCTTAGGAGGTTTGTGACTGGCTCACTGGCCAGACTGCCTTGGGTTAGCAAGCTCAGCATTCAAAACCAGTCCTGGCATTTTCACCAGTTGCTGCTGGGTATATAGCTGGTTGGAAAATTTCTGACAGAATAATGTTGCCATTAAAGAGATAGTTCTATTAAAATTGACACATCTCATGGAAAGATGACAGCACTGATTCATTTGGACTCTGATCATTTGAAAAATGAGCCTTCTTGTTTCAGTTCTATGCTATGAAAACAGCTCATCTGAACTTTTACCACTTTGATTTACTGTGAATTTAAATACTAAATGAGCTGTTACATATGTGTAATATAGATAGATAGTATTCTGACATTAAAATGGCCTAGTGATTTGACTTTAAGAAAAAGGCTTCACAGTATCAAAAGCAAACATTTTGATAGCAGATTCACACTACAGTTTCCACAGTGTCTATTCATAGGAAGTGTGAGAATTGAGGCTTTAAAAACAAAAAGAGATTTCAGATTTGCCTATGCAGTGCAGCTAGTCATGTTTCTGAGCACCTCTGCATGGAAAGTACTGAGTGAAGCTGTCATGTTTTATAAGGCAGATGCTTGGAGGAGGCTTCTGATTTCTGCTGGTTTGATCATTGCCCACAGCTAAGCTAAGGAACCAGCATGACTATTGCTTTTTTCCCCCTCTCCACTTGAACCTACTGCCAGTACACTCTGCTCGAAAGCCAGGGAGATGCAGGACTGATCACAGCTGCTCATCAACCAAATCTAAGGTCCTTCTTCCTTCACTGACTTTCAAATTGGGCTGCAGCCTTTTAGTCAGTGGCTCAGCAAACACAGCTGTTAGAAATATGATGTCACAGCAAGGCTGCAGGACCCAGCCATGTGGGTGTAATTGAACAATAATGATTGAGGTGGTGGAGATTTCCGGGGGCACCAATAATCAGTTGGGAGGAGTTAATGACCCACGTTGTGCTTTGGCTCATTAACCACCAGCAGACAGTAATCCCCAGAGAATGTTCTTGATGGAGGCTACTGTTGCTGTTTGAAAGGAGGTGAGGCTGTGGTTTTTATTTTTTTCCTTTATGTCTACCTGTTTCCTGCCACCTGTCTTATGAGTTAGATGGTGATCTCTTTCACTTTGTCAAAGAGAGCCTAAATCTCCCCTATATAGCCTAGTAAAGGTCTTGAAGTCACCAGATGGTAGCTGGCTAGTCCTGCACAGCAGTGCCTACTTGTGCTAACTCCTGACCCAAGGTCCAATACCACAGTCACTTAGTGTGGCTCAGTTCCACACTGGCATAACAGCTTTCTCCTTTGGTATAGTATGAGAAAGTATGAGAAAGGGAAATGGAGGGAGAAGTATTTATGATGTCTCCTAACTTACTCAGGGAAACTTCAAGGGGTTCTGTAAATTATAAGCTAAAATTAATTATTCTTTAAATGGAGCTGTCCCACAAAAAGTTTCTGAGAAGAAAAAGATGTAAAGCAAATAAGCAGCTATTTTTAGAGAACATAAAAATATAATAACAGAAGTTATTGATGGGTGTACCTTTGTTAGAGAAGCTCAATAACATTATTAACTAAATCACATACACAGTCTTTTACAGCTTCCCAACAGTAATGGAAGCTACTCTCTTATTTTTAGTTAGTCCAATAAAAGAGAATGCATACAGTTTGATGCAATTTTTAAAACATTTTATATTTTGTTTTCTACTCAGAAGGGAAATACTCACTGGAAATATCATAATGAAAAGCAAAACTCCTCTTTATGGGCATTCTTATAAAAATACCAGGGATGGTTCTGGGAATCAACATCAATGTAAAGAGCTCCTGCTAGGCTGTCCACTGGGAATTACCTGAAAGTAATTTCTTGTGGAATCATTGACCATGATAAAACTACAGCAAAGGTGAATTTGGTTCTGGCTGCAAGGAAGAAGGACAGAATCACTGTGGATACTGTGGTACTTGTATCTGAACATTTGGCTTATTAGTAGGTTTGGAATTGTTCTCTCTGCATCTGTGCTGAGAACATGAGGGAAAATTATTAATGGCAGAAGGCATAAAAAAAGACAGAGGCTAAGGGCAGCTATCCAGTAAGATGCAGCCGTTACCTAAGAGCCCGGAGAACTTGTGAACTCCTTTGAAAAGCAGCACTCTTTCATGGCTAGTGCTTAAGAGAAATGTTCATTTGAATTACCTTGCAGCAACAGTGATTTTTATGCTAAAGGTCAGAAAAACTTAGGCTCCTGTTGTAGAAAAATTCCACTCAATAATGAGACTGTCTCTGAGAGACAGAAGGTGGAAAAGGTTTTGTTTCTCAGTTTCCTTGTACTGGAAGCCTTGGCAAGAACAGAGAAATTAGGTAGGGCTGGCCTTATTCAACAAGAGCAAGGGGGCTTTGGCTGAGTGGGCTCTGGGTGCCTAGGTTGCCTTGGACTGTAGGGGGTATGAGCACACAAAATAACAATGAGCCAACCTGACTGAGTCTAGCCAGTTGCACTAGGGAAGCTGCAGATGCAATAGGTATGTTTTATGGGTAGAGTTTCAACTGTCAGTAAGCCAAGCAGTTACTGAGATTGGGGCTGTGAGCCACTCTGCTGATACAATAGATTTTGTTCACTTTTGTTTATATGACTATACATATTTCCAAATGTATTTTCCAAATGAAGTCTTCTAGAAGATGAAATGGCAAAAAACCCCTCACCTGTAATCTTAAAAGGTTGAAGAATACCTGGAAAGGAACTAGGAAGGTCACAGCTTCAGACTCTGAACCATGAAAATAAACACATTTTTGGACAGGGAAGATTTAAAGCAAGACCACTGAGAAAACTGAGTCAGACTAACAGTAACCACTGACATCTGGTACAAAGTCACAAAATAAGAAGGGAGAGAGACAGAAACATGTGACCTAAATGAAATGACTGTTCCTGTGGCATAGTGGGATAGCATGAGATAAATACATTACTTACAGTAAGAAAATAGATTGACTGCTCTTGTCAGGATGCAATAAAATGAGTAGTATTCCTCTGTCTTAATCTTTTTACGTTTATTACAAGTAGAATGAAGACTGAACTTGGACAGAATACTACTTTAATGGACAAATAATATGAGACTGGTTTCTTTATTCTTTTTGTTAGATTGTCTTATACAACTTTTATTCCTCTTCTAAAGTACAAGAAGGCCTCAGTGCCTTCTTGCCTCAGTGTGATGCCAAAATAGACTTTGGATTTGGACTTAGTATTCTACCTTTATAGCAGAACAGTCATTGGAAAACTGTCATAAATGATGTACCTAATAGCATGAAGCAGTTCTGAGAGTGGGTGAAGTGAGGGCTCATGGCTTCTTTTACATTTTGTGAGTGCTTATTGAGCTCCCACTGCCACAGAACCTTAAACTTGTGACAGTAAAAATTTATTCTCTTAATACCTAGATGTTATTAGAGATTTGAAGGAGCAAGTCCATGAGAAGTAACAACTTGGAGTCTTAGAGTCTTGATGGTGCTCCTCAAGAAAAAAAAAAAAAAAAAGAAGATATTTTGCATTTTCACTTAGAAGTTCTCTGAAGTTTTACTTCTGCTTAACTCCAGAGCAAGGACTCCATCTCACAGGCTTACAAATTTACTTAATTCACAAAACTGGACAGGCTTCTCAATTTAAATGTTTCTTGCTGTAGCAAATGAGACCCAGCAGCCATCCTTTGCATGCTTTTTAGAAAACATATTCATAAGTAGGTTTGATCCCAAGTCAAAACAATGGTGGGAGCTGTACTCATTCAAAGCTACAGAGAAAGAAAGAGAAGAAAGGCACTGAATATCCCTTCTACACCATATGAACCCATGCTTACTTACTCTCTCGAGTAGTATCCTATTTATTAATTAATCCACATTGGATTTGCTGCCTCTAGCCTTGGGATACATAAAATCTCTCAGCCACCAGGCCCCAGCTGATACAGTACTCCTATCCTGACTCTTGAACATGGTCTTCCATTATACAGATGTGAAATCACTGGGCTGCAAGACATCTAACCTTTCAGAGCCTCAAAGCACTGACTTGAGTTCAGTCCCCTAAGACCTGTTAATAATTTTCATTCATTCATTCATTCATTATTTTTCATCATACATGCCTGTCTGAGCTTAGTTCATACTAAGCAGGACTCTCCCAGGGATGGATATTTTAAATAAAAAAGAATTATGCCTTCTGAGTCTTACACTCTTCCAGCTCTGGAATGCTGGTACTCCAGACCACTAGGCTAAGTAGTTTAAGCAACATCTGGAGTTCTTTATCACAGGAAGCTGTATGTGACTCAGAAAAAGGGTAATATGCAAAATACAAACTTGTGTCTGAAGCATTTCCTATTTACAGGTTCAATGTTCAAGCTATTTGAAAGATCCCACCAAAGTGCCAGCTTTCCCAGGGATCAGAGGGGATCCAAGAACATTAGTTTAAGCACCAGATTCAAGGCTGTGGGTTCAAATTGTGAACTGGAGTCACAGAAACCCAGTAGATGAGTCCTTTTGCTGTTTTAGCTCTACGTGACTTTTCAACTGTCTCAACTGGGTAGGCAACTTAATGAAAGGCTATGTAAAAGGCTACTCTAAGATGCAGCTGGGTTATTCATGCTGATGAAGAGCCACCTAATTTATGGTTCATCATGTTGAAGTTAGATCTTTTTTATTGTCACGTACATGTCTCCTTAGACGGTGGAAAGAGATAAAGGCTGAACAAATTATAATTAAGAAGTGCCTACATGGTTTATTGTAAGACCCTATATGAATAACCTGGAATAACTTCTTGATGGCTGCAGCTAGAAATGACAGATTCTGTTTCTTCGTGATTAACATTGTCAAGAGGAGATGCTAAGGCACTGCAGTCAAACACCTGGTCTTCATCAAGAAGAAATCTACCAGTGACACATCAGTCATATATAGGGTTATTTAGGCCAATATCCAAATCTTGCAGCCATAAAGTCGGAGATATCTCCCCAGGAAGAAAACAGGCCTAGTTTAGAAGTGGTGGTAGAGTAGATAATAGCACCTGGTCTAGTTGAAAACTCACTTTTTTATTTATTTTTTTTTTTTTTTATTAGAGTACATAGAAATACTTCTGTGATAAAAGTCAGAAACCTGTTTTAGGGAGCTAAAGAGAATGTTAGAAAAACCTTACCCTGAAATAAGTCCAATACACTCCCATGAGCCTTTACCAATCAAAAGGCTGGGGGGGGGAGGGGTTGTACTTTCACCCTTGGTTTGCACATAATGTGAGGGTAACTGTCAATGACAGCATTTAGCTGATTGAAAGAATGTGTTTTTTCCAGTGTCTTCTTGCAAAATTCTGTTTTCCAGCAAACTCCTTAGATACTGAATCTCTCAGAATAGAGCAAATGGATTGCCAAAACCCATGAAAACAGAATGACTGTCACAACTGATTAATGAAAATAATACACATGCTGGTAGGCACATACTCACTAATCACATTTTCCATATACAAGTCCTAATCTTGTATTTAGATTAAAAAATACCTATTTTGCATAAAAAGGAACAACAAAAGAAGCTAAAAGTAAATATGCTGTGGGAGAACAGAGTCTGTATCTCCTTTGCAACAGCCTGTGTCTGAATTGAAGATTCAAGTGTAGCAGTATCCAGCTGATACCAGATTCCTAGTGACTGAATGGGGTTATACAGAGAAAAGATCCTGATATTCCTACACATCATCACAGTCTTGAATTCTCCAGACTAGGAAAACACTGCTTTGATAAAAGTGACAGGTTACAAATTGATCAAAGTTAAGCATAAGGAAGTACCACTTTATCTTCTCTTTTTGCAACATGAAATCCTCAGACTCTCTAAAATAAACACAGTCAGGAGGACAGAATTGATGTAATTAATTGCGTCACATGTTTAGACACTATCAATTGAACCTCAGACAAATTTCAGCCTTGTCCTTCCGGTACAGGATTCTTTATTTTTCTCCTTTCCTAGCAGTCTCAGTGATTTTCAAATGCTGGGCATGTCCCTTCTGTAGTTAGGAAAACAAAAAAAAGCCATGTGCACAGAACAGGGGTCATCCTCTCCCCTTCTCCATCCTTTAGCCCTGGGCCCAGTTGGCACCAGCCACCTCCCTTGCAGATGGTGGCCTTCCCACTTCTCCTGTGGTCCTTTCTCTTCCTTGGCACTGACTGCCAGCTTCCTGGTGAGAATCTAAATTAATTTATCTAGTGGAATGACATCACCCCTTCAGTCCTATTGTGAAGCCCTGCTGAATGGAAAACAAAATGAAAGGAATCAAGACTTGAGGAATATACTGTTTGTTTGGTTTTTTTTCTTTTCAATTCTTTCAGCTCCTGCAGGAGCCATAACAGCCTTAGGTAAATGGATTATGTTTCATGAGAACCCAACCTACACCCAGACCTATATTTCTTTGGCAAATAGCAAATAGCCTGTTTTGTTTCTTCAGTATTTGGCCAAAGCTCAGAGCATATGGAAATGGCAAGTATTAATAGCTGAGCAGCCAGCACTTCCATAGCTGGCTGGACCACCCTCAGAGTCAAAAATCTTCTGACTTGCTTCCTCACAGTGCACTTGAATCACAATCTCAGATCTCAACCTTCTCTTGAACTTTGTAAAAGTCTTTGTAAGGCCTGGTGCTGAACTGTGCAGTGGCAGACCAGCATGAGCAAACATATTGGAAAGTCTTCCCTGAACAGCTACAAAAAAAGAGCCTGATGCTGTTGCAATTGCATTTGGGGAAGGCAGTCAAAAGAGCTCTAGGTGAGTGGCCTGGTTTTCCTGGCCATTATAAAGTATCTGTATCTCTTAATTACATTGAGGTAAGTGGCTGTGTGAGTTAGAAAGGAATGCAAACAGCCCTCCTGCAGAGGAGTCAAAACACCTCCCCACCTGTGTGCCATGGTTTCTGCTCCCACCATTCCAGCCAGCGAGATACAGCTACTAGATTAGCTGGCTGTGGCACCACTGAGGTACTCCACCATAACTTCAGATTAAGATGTGAATCTTGTCCTTTCCTCTGCCTTTACAGCATCATGAAGTCAGCCCTGAAATGGCTAGCTATGAAACAGGTTTTCCACTGTTTTGATAAACCTATGTGCACATTTAGTGTTTTTTGTTGGTTTTTTTTGCCACTTGAGGAATTTACTCTTTTCCTTTGGCCTCCAGACCATTATGGTACAGATTGCAGCTTATACCCAGCAATAAACTTGACCTAGAACCTAGAAGAAACTCTGACAGTACATGATCTCTAGAAATGGTGGATTCATCCTCTGCTAGAAAGCACAGCAAACTCAAAATTTTAACAGGGAAAATATCTGGATTGGTGTGGACAATGTGGGGGTGTTGTGTGATAAATTCAGGGGTCTTTTGGTCACACAGTTGAGAATGTACTCTCACTTCATGTAACTATACACACAGAGTCACTGACTTTTCTTTCCTAGCATCCAGATTGTCTGAAATCAAGCTACTGAGGGAAGACGAGTTTTTGCTATTGCTGAGCATCAGTCAGTCATTTATAGCCACTCCCTGCAAGCAGAAAACAAGGGGCTGCTTTTTAGTAAATATTTCACTGAAGCTTGAAGTGTCAGAGGAACAGGCTCTGCTTACATTGCCAGCTAGTCATTGCCACCTGTTCAGCCATCAAAATATCAGTTTGTGAGAAATTTTATTATTAATTCTGCTTTTAAATTTGCATTTACAAGAGGTCTTCAAATTCATCTGGTTTTCACTTAAAAAAAACCACAACAACAACAACCAAACAAACATATTCTGCCCAGTGGTACCTTTTTTTTGCAATCAACCATTATCAGTTGTTTAAAATGTCATCAAGTACCAGCCAGCACTCTGATGGCTGTACACATGTAACTTCACAGACGTTTTTAAAACAAACACCACAGTCCTATTTTCCTCTGTCTGTAACATTTCCAGAACTTAAGGGATAATGCATTTAAATGAGAATTAAAAATCCTATATATGCACACACTATGAGACAGAGCAGGTGGGAAAGGAGTGGGAACTGGATATGGAGGATAATTAATGGCCTGGACTATATGTGGTTGTTAGTCCTTTAAGGACGAGTAGCCAGGAGCAATGTTTACCCAGGCTGGGAATGCTTTTTGGTTTTGGAGGTTTGTTTCTTCTTTTTTGGAAGTCAACAAGTGTATCCATATGGCAAAATAAAAAGAAGAGTGTCAAAACTAGATTTGGTTACTGTAAGAATAAGCTGCTTTTTCCTGTAGAAGTAGGTTTTTTTTTTCTCCTCCTTTTTTTTTTTTTTTTCCAAGAATTTTCTATTTTAATTGTTTGTTGTTGTTTTTTTTTTTGCTTTAGATTACATAATCCTTTAATGCTTTGCTGCTCTTTTAATTAGCCTGTTATCTCTATCTTTCAAGTAGCATTTCTGAGCAGTCCTGTATGCCCTTTAATCCTGTCTGTTCAGTGCTCCCTCCTGTGACTTGTTCTCTGTATAAGTCTTTTCCAAATGAAAACCTTTCACCATCCTCTATGTCTTAAATCATCTCCTCTGCAGCATAAAGAGGGTGTCAGCCAGTAAGTATGGCAGTTCTACTTCTCAGGTATTTGTAGTCCATGAAATATTGCAAAACATCAAAAGCACTTGAGTAGAAAATTTAAAAGCATGAAAAGAATGTAAGCTAGTTAAAAAAGTTTGCAGTGATTGGAGCAACTAACAAGCAATACCCTACCTTTTAAAAGCATTAAACACCTAGCGAAAAATACCAAGCAACGAAGATGCCGATTTTTTTGTATTTTGTGTGTGACCTCTCTTTATAAAGGAGGGAAAAAGAGAAGCTGTTCCCTTAAAAGCATTCTGTGAGAGGCACTTGGTAGCTGCAGTTGTGCCATAATGTCTCTGACTAAATTAAACAGCAAATTTCTGCAATTACCTGAAGTGGTAAACACTGAATTTTAAACCTTAGGTAGGTATTTTGTAAATGACTTCTGTTTCTCTACTTTCAGGTAGCTCTGGCTTCTCTGCAAACACCAGAACACAAAAAGAAAAGTTGATTATAAAGATTAATTAATTAGTTTTGGCTCCAACACCAAAGCAGTATTAGAGCTGCAGCTTTCTAAGAAGCAAAACAGATAGAAGACAAAGGGTAGGCATACAACAGGACCTTTCCCAGGGACCTGTTTCTAGCCTTTCCATTTGAGACTGAGCATTTATTAGGTGGGTTAATACAGGCATAAAGATTCAGGCTTTCAGAAACTGTTTGCACTGGGCACAGGAATTCTGAAAAAAGAAATTCCCTGCAGGAGGCACGAGTAGTGTCAATCATCTGCAACACAGCATTTGGAGCACCCTAGGATGAGAACTCTCTGGAGTAATTAGTGCACGTATATAACTATATCCAAGTTTGCATCTAACTAGCCCTGTGTTGTACTTGGGGAAATGCCTCCTGTCCCGTTGCACACACACACTGACCCCCAGGGACCATGCTTGCTGCAGAGCATGTGTGGGAAATGGTTCTTCTTCCCCACGTAAGTCTAAACAAAATGCCTTTTAAGGCTTGTGACAGCATGTGTAGATCTGCTGTGTAGAGATGTGGGCTACAGGGGCTGCTCTATAGCTGTGGCAGCTACCCTGAGGCTGAGCTGCTCTTCTGAAAGAACTGTACAGCCAGAAGTGGGCATGGCTGTACAGGCCTTGCTCCTACATGGAATAGCACCTATACTTACCAGTAAAGATAGTTTCTTCTTACTGATTGCTGGCCCCTTCCCATGTGCTACTCCAAGTGCAAAAGAATCAAACCAGTTCCTCTGGAGCTACAAAGGAGAAAGCTCTCTTCTAACAACAGTGATGGAGCTAAACAGAGCTTTTAGCAGGTTGCACTTTGTTTACATGCTTCTTTTGCATGCGTGTATACTTTAAATTTTAATCCTCAATTATTTTATTTTTAAACTGTTCTATTGAAGTGGCTTCCTGTTCTACTGGTTCCCCATCAGCCATGTTGTTAACATTCCTTTTACCGAGCAAGGCACATGTCGGCTGTGACTTTGAGGCCTGGGAGGTAACCTGCTTCTGGTGCTCTTTAGGAAGACTCTAGTAAGACTGGTGTAAAGAGCCGTGGTCTGACTTGCTCCGGGTTAGCACATTCTCCCTGTTTTGAAGCCTGTAGCCTGTTGGGTCCTGTATTACACATGACATGAGCACCACTGGCTGCCCCTCCAGGCAGTGCATAAGCTCAGCATTAAGCTGCTGGCTCACATCAAGTCCTATGTCACATGTTTGATTTGCTGCTTCAGGTCTGATCCAAGTTTAGTTTGGGTCCTGTGGGTTTAAGTTTGAGGCATTTTGTTGGTGTTTGCTAGGTCTGAAACATTTTCTTTCTTGATAGTCATGAACTGACTTCTTCTCAGTGTGTGATTTCTTTATTTAAAAGTCCACAATCCCTTGCTAAAAACAGTGACAACCATAAAAACATGGCAAACATCTTTTCAGAAATATGGTGTGTTTTAATCTGGGTTTTTGTGCATCATGAAAGAAGCCAATGATTTTGGATGCTGCCAATTCTGCATTCATGACTTCTCACATTAAGGAAGCTTGTTTTTTCCTGGCATAAACACTCAACACTTCTCAAGAAGTTAGGCATTCAAAAATTTTTATTTTATTTTATTTTTATTTTTTAAAAAAATTTAAGTTGTTTGCATTAAGATCTCAGTCCTGCAGTTCGTCATCAGGGTTCCTTTTCATTTAAGCTGATGTCTGATACCAAGCCCATTTTTCCTCTCCTCCTTCCACTTTCTGCACCTGTAATGATTCTAAGCTCTTCGGCACAGGGCCAGTCTTTCCATAGTCCCATGTTGTCCATAGCACACTGAATGCTGTGGCTGTAAGCAGGACAGAGGAACTGCAGTACTGATCTTAATTGTGCCTATGTTCAACCTTCACTGTACCACCCCCAAAAGCAGCCTCCTGAGGCAAGGTTCAGCACTGAAGACACAGCTCTGACATTGCAGGTAAGCTAAGATTTTGGCAGGACAAGCTACTAGCTGGAGCAAATGCTAACTCCAAGAAGGTGAATTCTTCTTCCTCCAAACTGGTTTCCTCTGCCTGCTCTACATAGATATGGTTGTGCAGTGTAGTTCCTTATGTTAATCCCTAGTAAAGCTGTTGTGAGATGCTGCAAGTGACTAACAACGTCAATGAGCACCCAGCTGGCTCTTCATGGTACCATTCCTTTCTCTCCTGCAATCTATGTGAACATGCTATAACTTCACTAGACACAGTGACACTGAGTATCTGCAATGCTAGAGCAATACAGCCCCCAAAAGACCACACCAGCTGCAGAGATAAAGCTTTCGCTGTGAGAGGTGTCAAATGGGAGACACATAATGTGCTTATTTTAGAGGATTAAACAAATGGACTTTGTGACAGATTTTCTTTGTGGGATCAGCAGCTCATTTGAACTGTTTTCCTTTCATAGGTGCTTTATTAACACTGGCATCCAGGCTTGATAATCTGGCAGCCTGTGCTGCCTGTGCATTGAGACATCAGGCAGGTTTCCTCTTCAGCTCTGCTACCTGTATATGTGGAGGAGCAGCAGGACCTGGAAGGCATGACATCCCCTGCTGATGGCCAAAAACCAGGTCTTGGGTGCTGCTGCTGGGGCAGTGCTGTCAGTCACTGCCTGGAGAAACACTTTTTTCTGCAGAGTCAATTCAGCAGAGCAGGGGGCAGGGAGCCAATGGTCCAGAAATAGTAGAAATAATTGCTGCAAGAGAATTTTAAAAGCCATTATAAACTTTTGAAACTGGATCATGCAAAAAATAAGACAGAATACACTAGTAACTAGACAAGACAACTTAGAGAAAGCCCCTAAATCTCCAGCGATTTATCCCTAATTCAGATCTCATTTCTCTTCTTTTGCCTCAACACCTTCACAATCTCTCCTCTTGGCAGTTTTCTGGAGTTAGGGCATGACTTTTGTGCATGAGATAGCAAAAATCCTCTCCTCTGAGAGAGGATTATTTTGAGTATTCACAAAGAAAGAGATCTCATTGTGATATCAAAAATAAGAGGTACTCCTAAGCACAGAATATAACAGTATTCTCTTTGATGAACAGGAATTGCTTCATTTTTAAGCAGGAAGTTCCTCATCAGGAAACACAGGCTGGAAAAGCAAACTCGTGGACTATTTGCATCGCAGTCTCAAGTTGCCAGCAGGTTTTACCCACACCCTGTATTTCAATACACACTCATGACTGATAATTAGATCAAATTCCTCTTCTTTGACCAGCATTTTATACTTATTTTTCCATGCTGGCTGCCTTTTAAAATTAATGGATCTTCATTTTAGTCTTGGACTGCAGTGCTTAGTAGGGTCAGGAAAAATTTTGTTTTTAATTTGACAAATCAAAACAACAATCTGCTGACAAAATGAGACACATTAAGAACAGCTGTCTGCAGCCTTCTCCTGTTCTTACATGCATTCTTCTCTGTCTTCTAGCTTGGGAACATTTCATTCAGTTTATTCACAAAAAAAATTCCAACCTCAAATAAAAAAACACATTTTGTTAGAAAACTACTAAAGAAAATGACATGGCCATTTAGAAGAGACTTCACTTGTGTGTGAGGAATTAATGACTCCATGCAAATGAGGAAAGCCAAAGGTGCCTGACAACCTGCAGACTGCTAATTTCAGTATTACCTCTGCCTTAGAAAACTGGCTGTTCCCTTCATGTAGCATCATCAAGTTGACTCTGCTTTCCATTATTTATTCTATGAAATGTTTGTGTCCCTTAAGTGACCTGCAGTAATGTATGATTACAGCAGCCCATGGGGGCTGGAATGGAGTAGCAGAGGAGAGCTTAGAAAAAAAATCTAGACTAATGAAAAAGCTGAAAGAAAATAAATATTTGTTAAAACTGGCTGGAAAATCTCAGCAAAAACAAATAAAATCTGATTTTTTGCATGGCAGGGTTTTAATGAAATTGGAAAAAAAAGTTTTCAAATCACAAGACTTGCAGTTTCCATAACACTTTCCTTTGAAGGCAGACTTATTAAAAGTAAATGCAATATTTTCTATAAGAACAACAGCCATTAGAGGTATTTCCTTTTTCACAACATGAGCTCAAATTCATGGCATAGTACAATTACACTAGATAGAAAAAAACCCAAAATGTAGGATGTGAGTCAGTGCAGCATTTTTATCTATTATTCCTTACTTTTCACATTTCTCCAGTTCCCACCTATAACTGCTTTTAAGGCCATAGAAGTCCTGATTCAATTAATGTGTCTTTAGAGACTTTGCTGCCACATGTAATTTACACATCTAATTAGCTCATACTCTGTGCACAGACTGTACCACCTTGAAGGAGAGAACTCTCCAGCTCACCAGTAATACACCTGAGGTCTGATTTGTTCTTTAGAATGAGGCTTTTTTTTTTCCCTGACTAGCTATGCCAGGAGCCTGTTTCCTAACCTAGGCTGTTGTTTAACGAAGATGATTCTGCATTTTTGCTTTTTGCCAGGCTGTCAGGGAGCACCAGCCTTGTGAGAGAGCCCATCCTTGTCTACGCTTGATTCAGTGTTATAGGACCTGGAGAGTGTAGACATTTTTCGTGACACAGATGATCTTCCTTATTCCACTATTCTTTATTTATATATGCAGTTTGCCAATCTCAGGATGACAAGAACACCTGAAACCAATGCAATTTTCATGGAAATGTGTTATTTGTAAGGGATGAAGAATATTATTCTTCTGAAAAATATAAGTTAGAATGAGCAAGGCAAGAATTAAAAACCTCAGCTCAAACTTATTTATATTTGCGATAAGCTTGTAAATATTTATACACATATCTATGATGTTTTAAAGTTATTGTGCTAATGTTAAACTCTCCCTGTAAACAAAGAAAGATGTGATTGATTGTCTGATCTCCTTTCCTGAACTGGAATTACTAAAGTCTTTGAGTAGCCTCATGTCAGGTTAAAATATTAAACCTGGTGGCCATGCAAGTAAATTAAATTAATTTCTGGACTAATGAGAAGCAGTTTTTTATGGGGTTCAACTTACTTTGACTCACTGTGAACTTCTGATTTTCTGCCTCTCCTCTTGCTACCAACAAAGACTTCAGAAACCTTGTGGTTTTCCTGTCGTTTTAGGTAGATCATGTCTTGATTAAGAAAAGATGAAGGCAGTAGGTTTTTTTTATTTCCTTGTTTATTTACCTGTGAAGCTTAACTAGGACAGCATCCCATAACTTGTCAGTAATAAAAATCAGATTTTTTTCTTCCTCTCTAAAAGTATAGCTCATCACACTAACTGTTTCAAGTAGACAGCAGTTTTGATCAGTGTTTTTTAAGCTTCTAAACCTACACAAAGAGGACCACCACAGAAAGTCTAAACCTGGTTCAAGTACAGGCTCTTATCATCTTCAAGAGCGCATTGTGTTTGTCAACTTTTAGAAATAAAGGTATGTGAAATATAGGTCAATTATTATCTGGCTTTAACATCAAAGTTATACTTCGATTTTGCAGTGAATTAAAAAAGGGCTTCCAAATTCTTTTGAAATCCTAATATTGTCAAGGAGAATATTTTATTTTATGCAACTTAATATTTATGAATACGTTTTATAATGCAGCCTCACTATCAGGCTTTTGGGAACAGCGCCACATTAGGACCAATGCAATTTTGTGGATGCAAATAGTAGGAGATAAAAGAGATGTAATTTTAATGCCAGGGCTATAGATATCCCAGTGACACAGCAACTCCCAGACAGAAAAGTGGCATGTCTCTTTAAATTCATAGCCTCATAAGGAACATGTGCAAAGTAGTGAGAAAACATGTCTCACCTGTACACACAAAGTGTTACGTTGCCCCTGTGCACATTCACCCACTTAGCACGTGGTCTGGGCTACCAATAGTCAAGGAAGCAGATCTAGTAATAATTCCCTTGGGAATGTCAGGCCAGAAGGTTTATGTCTCCACAGCTGTGAAAACCTGCCTTTATAAGACACATGTAAGGAGCACCTGCACATTCATCCTTTTTCTACTAATGCTCAGTGAATAAAGCAGCAGGTCACCATGAATGACACTGTGATGCCACCTTAACTTGCTGAGGGCTTGCAAATCCCACTCCACATCTGCCCCCCAAATGGGACTGCTTGGGACAAATCTTACCAGAAATTTATCCGGATCTTATTCATAGCAGCCTTGAGGGAGATCCCGTAGCTTCTTTGGAAAGAGTATTTTGCAGTTAATTTTTAGAGTTAATTGCACCACATGCTCAGTAGCACTTAGATAAAACATTGCACCTCCAAAAAGGTCCCTTAACTCTGCTTGACAGTTCCCCCACAGCTCCACCATTCAGCTATGATTCACCAGGAGCCACAGCTTTATGATAAGGTCGGGCTACATTTCAATGAACCTTGACCAAGTTTTCTGCAATATGATTCCAGGAAAAGCTATGGTTTATGACTAAGCAGAATTGGTGACCATTGCTGAGTTTTGATGCAAGTTTTTGAGTTTTCATACTGGGTCCTGAAAGCAAAGTACAGAGTAAAATACCAAATGCTTCTTGAAAGCCAAGAAGCCAAGATAGAAATGTTTCAACTAGAGCTGCTGTTTCTTGTAGCACACGGAAGAAACATAATGTCAGCAGGGTGCTTTCTGAGGTGCTGTGAATTAGAATAAGCAAAGTGCCCATTTCATCACTCAGTAGAAAAGCATTTTATATACATCTCCACAAAGTGTTTCTGCCTTGCTTGACCATGATTCAACAGAAGCACTGATGACAGCTTAAAATAAGGTTGTCTTTTTCTACCTAAGATCTCAGAAAACATGAACCACACAGAATATTAGGAGAAGAAATAGTAATAAACATATCACACAGGGGGAAGTTAAGATGTTTGAGATTTTGAATGCTGCAATATTACAATTTAAAACCAACAGTGAAGTAGCTCCATCTTTTAAGGGGCAAACTTCCTTCTGGACAAGCCAGACTGTCAGTAAGCATTCTGCTCACCTCTCTTGCTCTGTACCTGTGTGTGCATAATTGTTTTGGCACAAATCTTGCTTTGACACCTAAAGTATTACCTCTTGTAGATTATTTTACTTTCACAGTCACAAAGATAAGATCTGATGGGTCAAAGTGTAAAGTTCCTTAGCTTGTTAAGTATGATGTACTAAACCCTTACAGAATAACAGCAAACCAGTTTTTCTCTGTCACATTAGAGTTCAATTTGGCCTAGAAATTTCAAGTGATTTCAAGTCTACTGAACTTCTTTCCTCCACATTCAGAAAGCTCCCAGCAGGTTCATATCACTGATCACTCCATTGCAAATTTTGGTTTCTGCACCTACTCCATGCAGGAATGCAGCCTTTTGCCACTTCCAATACATTTTTCATTCCTGTTTTCTATAGCAAAATAGTAATTTGACTGTTCAGTCTGCTCAGTCAAGCAGATTAACTGCTGACCAAAAGGTCACTTTACTAGGATTTTTTAATTGTGTTTATTCTAAGTCATGATTTTTAACCCAACCCTAAAATAAGTAATTTTGGTTTCTGCAGACCTCAAAGGTTGTCAAGCTGCTTTTGGAGCAATTAGAATAATGAGAAGATGGTGGTGGTTGAGACTTTGCAGGTACTGACAATGCTGAATTGTTGTTATTCTAATGTTTGCCCATGGAAGAATGTACACGGTCTGTTCATCTCATATTCTAGGTACAGGTTAAGATAAAAATAAAATGGAGTTGGCTACTTTTAGTAAGTGAATCAAAGCTCCCCATAGGGAACCAGGGTTTATTCAGAACTGTAGTCTCATAAAGCAATCTCACAGTATTTTTCACAGAAGATGATACTTCCCACCACACCGGCCAACTTCCTGGTCTTGTTGCTAATGTTTTTTCCAACTTCCTTCTTAATTTACTTCCTGATATAAAGTCAGTCCTCACTACACATCCCAAACTACGTTGTAGTATTGAAATCAGGCTGCTAAAAAATTGCAACATGATCTCCTCAGGCAATGTGCACAAAGATCAACAGTGCAATCTGTGCTTATCATCTTGCCTATCATGCTATGTCACTGAGGCTGTTTGCTTCCGTAGAACCGAAGTTTGCAGCAGGAGCCTGCAGGCCTTTTGGTTGTGCTTGCAGTATTATGAAAAGGCACACACACTCCTAGTGCTCATTTTGATGAGACAGGAGCTCAATCTTGCCCTCCCAGTAGGATGTCTGAGAGACTGTCCCCTTCCCACACCCTTATCTTCCATGACATTGTGAAAAAAAAGGCCCAAATAACTTTTTTTTTTTTTTTTTTTTTTTTAAGTTATATTTCATTTTAAGCATATCACAGGTAGGCTAGAAGCTGAATTTATCTCTGAATTAGAAATTACAGCTTCTCAGGTATTATGCCATACTCACATACGGTTTTTCACTGTGCAGCACTGCAAACTTCTGCCCAGAACTCTGTCTGCATGAGTGGGACTTCAGAGCACTAGAAAATACACAGTCTCTACTGGTTATATGCTGGAACAGATTCCTGCTTCTCCTCCTGCAGCTGTGGAAAGAGCAGACTTATTTTTAGTGGCACAGACGCACCTACTGTCTCTCATTGAGACTGGCACAAAGATACAGTGGCATATTCCCAAACTGAGACAGCAGCTGTCCTCAAGTGCTCTTCCTCTTTAAAACAAGAGGACTCTCCTTTTTCACCCTCTGTCCTTCCTGTTTTTAAGACCGAGAAAGGTCAGCACATGGGCTCTTGCCACCTACCAACCTAAGCAATGTTTGCCACAGATACCCCTGCAAAAAAGTAAAAGCAGCAGCCAATGCCAGGTTTCAGGTTAGATACCCTCATTCAGCTTGGAGTTGAAAAAGAGAACCTCCTCCACCTGTGAAAGCCGTCACTGAATTCTGTTTCCTCTGGGAATCTCTCACAAGATATGTGCTGTTTAAATCCACCAGCTGGGAGTCCTCCTTGCTCCTGACTGGGTGCCCACGGGGTGCAGATGCTTTCCTCAGCCCTCACAGGCCCCGCCCACTCACCCATCCCTAGAAGTACATTTAGCATAAAGGCATTTCAACAGTCATCCCAAAGCACTCAGATTCAGGTTCAGATTTGCATTAAGAAAAAGCAAGAATGGGGCAGTGGGATTTAGCAGTGTTATCTGACGGGAGAACAGCAAACACAATTCCTTTATCTAACTCAGGCAGCATGTGTTATGTTGACAGCTATTGAGCCACTTGCTTGGCTTTGTTTTTTACCAAAATTTATGTCATTGTTAAAGAAAAGAATCATTGTAGATGTGGAAGGAAATAGCAAACGGGACAGGATACAAGATGAATTTGCCAGTGTTAGATCAGACTAGACTGATTTCTTTCTCTGGTGAGATAATTAGTGTTCACACAGGGGAATATATGGCTGATCTAACCTATCTGAACATCAGAAAATTATTTAGATTGCTACCACATAGGAAGTTATTTAATTAAACTGGAGAAGGTGCAGAAGACCTATGAGACTTGTAAGCTGCAAGAGACTGGTTAAAGAGGGTGGGCTGGAAGGGAGTATCAGGCTGGAAAGAAACAAGGCAAGCAGTTCCACAGCAGCTGGTCTTCGGTCTTATCTTACATAACGCTCTTGTTAGTATCTGGAGCAGGCTGGTGAAGTTTGCTGACCCTGTGAATTGGGAGGCAACACAGAGATGTGATAGGGTGAGACAATTGTATTGGAAGAAATCGATGACCTTGCATACCGAAGTAATAGAAATTATATGAGTGAATGTCATTCCACATAGAAAGCTTGTTCCTTTCAGGAGAGACAGCAAAATCTTAGCTTTGAGGAATGCATATCAACTAGAAATTATGGGAGAGGAGAAAGACACAGTTGTTGCCAAGCATGGGATACTAGCTGTCCTTTTTGATGATGAGGAAAATTGCTTCTGTAATACTGCCATACTGTGCCATCTTTGCAGGAGAGAGATTTTCCTGCCAGGCTTTTTCCACACACTTGGAGAAGCAGCACATTAAGAGGATGGCATTTCAAACACTGTGACACTGTGCTGAACAGAGTAGCTCCTACTTTGCAAAGCCATTCTCTCTGGTTCCTGAAAATGCAAGCAGACATAGCACCCCAGTGCCACTGACAATATTCAGCTTTTAGAGCTTTCTCAGTGACCACGGTAGACACTATTTAAAAAGAAAGAAGTTACATTCTTGTGAACAAAATGTCAGTGAGAAAGAAGTGCTGATACACTGTGTTAGATTGGCTAAATGTCAGACTGCAGTGAAATCACATCCGAACTTTTTATACATCTGGCCAGTATGGTTACTAATTCTTCTTGGACTCCTAGTTTTGTTTTGTTTTTTTCATTTGTCCTGCTTAAACTTAGCTTAAATAAAGGCACAGAATGTCAAAGAAAGACACACTGCAAAACAAGATTCTGTAAATTATTAAAGGTAAGGAATGTCACAGCAGAAATTCTGGCTCTGTACTTTATAAGGCCATTGCATCAAACTTTATGAAGGGGCAGTGTGAAACTGGGAAACACTTTTATTCTGAAATGAACTTCCAAAAACACAAAATAAATTTCTGCTTCAAAGGCAACTTGAAGGTAATTCTTTTGAATTTGCTCTTCTGTAGCGTAATCACATGGTAACGCAAGTATTAATTCAAGTAAATCTAACCCCCCCCCTAAAATTGAAGACAATTTTTCCATCACTTCAGACCAGAGCAGGACCCATCATTCCAAAATAAGAAGTTCCCTAAACACATTTGTGTCTCAAGGGATGAGGTGAAAAAACAGACACTCAATAGGGATGATCACATTGCTTAATACATTACTAGAAGGGTGTTAAAAGTGATAACTATAGAATGAAAGAACCTTCAGAACACAACCAGAGACTGTGTTGCCACCTAGCAGAATATGTAAAACTGGATATGATTGACTAAAATATCTTTTAAAGATTAGTGAGAAAAAGCTCTTCATTTCCTAACAGAAGGAAAAATCTGAATTATTAATGCTGCTGGGATACTGACTGCTGTTTAAATTTAAAGTAGGCCTTCAAACTCAGACATCTGGCCCTGAGGGTGGCTACAAGCCAAGTCTGAAAGAAGACAAGAAGAGAGAAACTCTGGCAAACAGAAAAAATACACCTTTCATTGGAAATACTTCCACCACAACAGAGAATCAAAAGTTCCCCAGTTCTTTTTACCCCAGAAACTCCCTATGGCCAATGTCCCTTGACTTAGTGCAGGTGTCAAAACATTTCACAGCTGCTAAGAAAGGGAGTCTGGTGAACTGATAAATCAATGAAAAGATTAGTCTGGTTCATAACAAGCATCCTTGGGGGGGCGGGGGGGGCGGGGGCGTGGGTGGGAAGAAAAAAGTTGTGGTTCCTCCTTTCACTTCTTGGTTATTCATTTCCACAGTGCATGCCACAACCTGCAAAGCTAGGGAAAAAAATGACATCTATAAAATGTAAAAGTTTCTGCAAACCCAAAATATTTTGTCAGGCATTTCCACTATTGCTGAGATTGCAAAGGAGTTACTGGTCACTACGTGTGATCATTGGGAGAAAACCAGTCAGTGAAAACCTGCAGTAGGTGAAAACCAAAGAACTTGAACATTATCAAAATGAAGATTAGTGTGCTATTTCTGGCTCTTAGGCTCGGCAAAGTAAACGTGTTGAACAGATACATTTGTCAGATACACTTTATGAACATAGTTTTCATTAATCTAAACAGAGAATCTAATGTCAAAGCTGAGGTGAAAAACTAGTATTAAAAACCAATTAAACTTCTGTTTACATTTAATGAAGTGTATAGAAAACTAAAACGTACTGAAATGGCTCCTTTTCACCTAGGACTGAGAAAGTTGCATTCTTTTCATATACAGACACATAAATGATCACTGACACACGTACAGAACAAAGCACTACAGCCAATGTGAGTAAACACTGAATTTAGGAAGACAGGCATCTCAGACGCTTCTGAAAATCCCAATTAGCATCTACATTTCTGCTTATAAAGCATCAGGACTTTAAAAAAATCTGACCCCATGCTTCATTTGATACTTAAATACTTTGAAAACTTTACCTCTCAGCAGTGCATATCAAATTCAGACTTCCCTTCTAATCCTATTGTTTCAAATTTCACAGAAAAACTGGTATCACTGTCATTTATGATCACATTTGGCTTGAACTGAGCTTTTTCTCTTTGACTTGGTAGCAAAGCTCAAGCAGGAGAAGGACTGCAAAGTTGATACATGTGAATAGATGTTTTTAGGAAAGGAATGAAGGAAAGGAATGAAAATACTTTACAACTGAATGGCATGCTCACCTGCATCTGGTATTTTGCTTAAACTCGGATGCCGAGTGATGTGAAACACAATTTTTTTCTGTTCCCTTAGGAACCTGCACTGTATGAGTGATACTGTATCAAAAGGCTTGGTATGCAAATCATTTATTTGAGGGGTATCATTAACAACTTGCTGTGTTCCCAACTGACTGCCTGTTCCTATCCACCTCAGTATTTGTTAAGGATTTTACATTGGTTTTATATTATAACATTCCTTTATGTAGTTTGCTGTAGGATACAAATCTGCTGTGCATATTAGCCAGATTCTTCAGCATTAATACACATTAGTTCCAACTTCTTTTCTATGTGGAGTGTGACAACTGTCTTTTCTTCTCCTCCACAATCTTTCTAGGGGGCTAGACAATTCCTTAGTTTAACTGGATATAATATGTGCTCTAAGACAGCTTTAATGCACAAGAACAACCTTGTGCTGTACACAGCAGGTAAGAGGGCTTTTCTTGCGAGAATGCCCAGCACTGTTATTGTTGTTGTAACACAGTAGTAATATAAAACTTTTTGGGGGAGTTCAAACATAAAACATTTATTTTTTAAAATAAGTTTCCAGCCCCACCCCCAATTACTGTTCTTGAGCAGATGCAGAGTCCTAACACATTCACATTTTTGTTGCTGATACATAGACAAGGTTTCAGGTTAAGGTATTCCCAAGTCTAGCAGGATCTTCCCCATTTAGTGTAAGTGCCAAAAGCCTCACTAGGCTGAAGCATGAACACTTGGATCAAATCCTGGTAGGAACCTCTGGGAATCCTGAGTGGTATTCTAACTGTTGGTGGGAAAGAAATAAAGAGCAAGTTCAGCAGAAAACTGTACACAAGGTGTCTGCTCACATGCAAACATATGCACACAGATGCATATAAATAAATAAATATCTATATACATGCACACACACCTTTAGACTGCAGTTCACCTTATTCATGACATACCTGTTTAAAAATGGATTCCTACATTGTTATTGTACTTCTTGATGACAGAGCTAACTTATCAGTAAACAAGCTGCAAATCAATCTGAGGACTCATGGTCCTAGTGCTAATCCCAGCAAGCTCCCAGATTGCTTCCAATTTGGAAAAATGTTGTTAGTATGGGAACACAGGAAAAGGCTCAAATAGGAGAGGAGTTGAACATTGCCTCTCATTAACTGATTAGAAGCGAGTACTTGCCAGATGGAAGAACTCTGACTCTGTATGTACTGAGCCAGCTGGGCAAAAAAACACTTGAGCCATAAAAGCAGCTTTGTAGAGTTCCACATTAAAATGTTGTAATTCCTCCCCAGTTTTCATTTTTTTTTTTTTTAAATTTAATTGAGAATGCATGGGTCTGTATTTCATTTTTTATTAATTTGAAATAAATAATTGAAAATAAGATTTTATTTTTAAAAATGACATTAAATAGTACACAATTTAATAAGCACAACAAATAACATGACAGGGTCCTTGCACTACCTGTTGACCAGAACTGAACTTCCAGGAGATTCAGTTGTTATTCTTACACAGTACTCTAGTTATATATGCCACATTTGTATTGCACCAATAAAGGACTTTAAACCAAGAGCAATCATGAGTTTAATATGCCACAAAAGAAGTTGTCTTCCCTAAAAAGTATGGAAGGTAATATACACAAACTATTGTATTAGAGAAAAATGAACAGAGTAATATACATGAGTCAACTTCAGAACACTACTGAAAAAACTAACTTTTTCACCAACTTTAGTTTTTTTTCCCACAAATTTCTTAACACTCCCTCTTTATGCTTGGGTTCCCTGTCCCCTGCAAGGTGTTCACCAGATGTCAGCTGTGATGATGTGAAAGTTTTTGGTCACAGAAATAAAATAAATTTGTTGCATTAGGAAGCCTGTTGTTTGAAAACAGTCGTGTCTTTCACCAGATCATGTCTATAGCTTGTAACATCTAGGACACCTGTGCCTCTCTCTCTGCAGTTATTTTCAGTAGCTTCCAAGTCCTCTTGGATTTGTGACAGAGCAGTTTTGTGAGAGTCTTCTAGGACTATTTAATAGGGACTTTGGTCTGGCCCAAACAAGAATGCAAGTACTATGACTTACAACAAGGTGAAGTTTTTCAAGAACAATTTTCCTAATAAGCAAAGAGTGTGGGAGCAAACAGATGTTCCATACAGCATGACTGTATTTCTTTGGAGTGAATGGTTTTGGGGTTGTTTTTACAGGTCAGGCTGAAGCTGCACCTTGGCCTGTCCCATAGGCTATGCTGAGATGCCACCTCAGTTTGCCAGGCAGAAGATCCTGCTGCACTGCTATGGAGCAGGGTGGCAGCGCTGGAGCCACCTGTCCTGCTCCCACTGCAGCAGAGTGGGCTGTGTGTGTTTGTATGTGCGTCAATGCTAATTCTCGGGCAAGCAATCCCCTCATGGAGACAAATGTGGGAAACAAGCTTGTGTGCCAGGCAGCTTCAATAGGTAACTGCAGACAGAAAGAGCAAAGGTGCTATTTTAGTTACTAATCTAAGTGTCATCTGGCAAAAAAAACCAAACAAACAAAAAAGAGCATCTGGCTGATGCGGACATATTTCCCTTACACTTAGGCTGGAAATGTTCCCATTAGACTCTACATCCTGAAGACTGGCTGTTTCTTATTTCAACAGTGATCAAGGAGGACCCTGAAACTCTAAAAGTATATTTCGGCCCCCCCCCCCTTCCCCCCTTCATTACCCAGATCACATCTTCAGCATGCATATTAAATATAATGTGCTTTTAGATGCCAATATAAAAGTTATCTTGTGGGTGGGTGTTTTGTGAATTTAATCAGCTTTACACTGTATCTGGACTTGGACCAGCCAAATCTTGTTCAGGTTTTTCAAGCAAGACCCTCTGGATTTTACAGAAATCAACCTGTGAAAAGCGACTAAACAAGCCAGATCTTATTCATATCAAATACACTGAGAAGTGCATAGAAAATTAAAGGTCTTTATTACAAATCTTTTTCTGCCTTCTCAACTGTTTTGCACTTGTGACACCAATTATTTAGTTAAAATTGGAATTTTGAAATGTAATTTAGAATTTTATTGGCAGTTCATAGAGTCTACTCTCTCTTCAGGTCTGAATAATTCTTCCCACTTAGTAATAATCTTGCAAGAGTGACTTGAGTTGCAACTGAAATACAGTTTAATTTACATGTATATTAAATTAAGTATAATTATGTTTCTTAATTATTACTTGCAACTGAAAATGCCTCTTCCAGGAACTCAATATAAATAATTTATCAGCAATTTCTTTGTAATTAATATACTTGGCTAAAAAAGTAATAATCCTACTAGCTACAGACACCTTGTAGACATTGCATATGAAATATATAATCTGTTGCACACTAATTTAACTCACACCATTTTGCACATGCCTTTCTGCTTTTGATGTTTCTCGCCCATTAATTTGATTTAATATTGAGATGGCTGCATATAGGGGGAGATTACAGACACTGTGTCCTTGGTTTGTTTGAGTTTTTTTAACTCATTGGCAGTGCAGTTGGACATGCCAGCCCCTCCCCACCATAACTACTTGGAAATGATTGCTTGTTCTGCAGCAAGGATTACTGAAGTGAGGAAGATGGAAAATAAAACACCTAAACATTTTCTGCTTATGACTTCACCTTTCTGTTACCACTTCAGATCACAGTGAGCAACGATCCCTAGAGCTGGCAGATGCTGGAGGTCATTAGGTTTTCACTGCTGTAGAAGGAAAACTTCCTCTTTCAGGTGTTCATATCCTTCCTAAAGGATGCATTAGTGTCACATCAAGGGGGAAGCAGTAATCACTTTGGGCACTGTAATCCTTGCTGGTAAAAGGTTGAAAATTTTTTTCACCTTTCTGGAAAACCAATTATAAGTGACAAGTGAGTTAGATATATTCTGTCTCCTCCCTTTCCAATCTCAAAACTTATGAGTTGCATTTGAACTTTAACAACATTCATAAAGCGATGATTTCACTACTAAATAGCTTGAAGACTATAGGGAAGGAAGTTAAAATTATAACTGTAGAAGCAAACTATCAGGTTCTAATATTGCAGTGTCATTCAAGACCAAAACATGTTTGTATATGGGAAGCTTATGTGGCAGAGACAATCAAGGTGGGAATGCAACTCCCTCAGGTGCATTTTATTTTTTTCCTCTAGAGTGCCACCAAAATGGTATAAAATGTATTTGACCTCTTTTCTCAAGAGATTGCCTCTAGCCACATATTTAACTCAACACTCCACACTTCTATAGTGTGTTTCAATTTAGACAAGGTTTTGAAGTCTCCCATACTTTTCCCTCAGCATCACAGACTCTGAGTACTTGCAGTCCCTGGTTTGTAAGGGAGAGGTTTTATCCTAATAATCCTGGTAGATACTTGCTCAAACCTTAAGTTTTTCCTTCAGTAAAGCTGTTCATTTGAGGAGCGGAACCACAGAGTTTTATGAAGAGAAAACTGGTGCAGTCATACATCAGGAAAGCTCAGACATGATGTGTTTAAAGAAACCAGGCATATTAACATGGGTGGACATTTCAAATAATAGCTGTTTTCTTGCTTATAAGGCTGACACAGCAAGATCCAGCTTGTAAGGAATTCTTTTGTGGATTATACATTGAAAGCAGTGGGCAATGTATTTTTTTGCACAGATCAAAAGTAAAAAAGATGGCATAGCATTACCCCATGCCTGAGCAAATAGCATGGCTTAGTTAGCAAATGAGAGAAGTAGAGGTCTCTAGACCTATTTGCAGAGACCACTATTAACAGAAGATTGCTGAAGTCCTAATCCATCAACCACACCCCTGATTTTATGCACCCAACCTAAAGGCCTTTATGAGCTGGACATTTAGGCAATGAAAAAAGAAAGCCTGCTCCACAGGGCAATCTGTCACATCCAAATGGAGGCATCCTCTGTGCATGGGGGGAATCAAGCATTGGAAGCACTTTATTCTGTGCATCAGCTACAGATATCCAAAACAACTTGCCTTGACTAGTTCCAAAGAACAAAGTTCAGGCAAAATAAATCCTATTTCACAATATGTAGCACATCTCAGAAATAAGCAAGCAATTTATCTTCCCTAAAAGTCATATTTAAGTGGTTGAAAATACCATCGCAGTTTCTCATTGGCCTACCAACAGCTGCAAACCATTATGGCATATAACATAAGATTAAACAATCTCACAGAAAATGAAACTATTCCTTGCAACAGCATTTATGCTGGTATTAGAATTAGGACACAGGAGAAATGGAAAGTTATGATTCTACCACCATTGAGAGAGATCAGAAAGTCCGTGTAAGTTAACATCTGATCAAGGAGAAGAAAACGAGAATAAGACCATGTTTGCAAAGTTTTCTATGAATGCCTATATTATATAATGATGCATATATAATGAATATAATAATGAATAACTATATTATATAATGCAGTGTATGTACATGGAAGGGCTGGTCATATTATGTCAAGACTCATTTATGGGGAACAATCATATTCCTCCTTCTCAGACGACAGTAGTAGCTGGAGTTACTCTGGCACATTTGCTTTGGTTTGGCACTGCTCTCAGAGGGGTGCCAGCAGTGGGTGTCCTCTGCATGACACCCTGCCTGCTATTCTGGTCATGGTACAATACAGCTTCAAAAGCTGGTTCAAATACTGAATGTTAGAAATTCTATTTTAGTCCAACAGAAGAGCTTGCTAGACAAAATTGGACAAAAATGCCTCAACCTTATTGCAACTACATTGTGTTTTGACCTTCCCGCAATTAAGCATTTCAACAGAATTCATAAAATAAAGGCGGGTTTTGGCATATTAACTTTTTTGGACTTATTTTGTGATGCATGCTGACCACTTGCAGTGTGCAGAGAGGGCACGAAGCTGGCTGCTAATGGGCCAGGAGGATTAAAACAGTAGATATAAAACCTGTCATTTCTAGGAAGAGAACAGCATGTCTTCCTTTACTTATCTTGTTACTAGGCATTTTTCTCATGTTTTACAAGAAGGCAGGGATATATGTGTAGTACACAAGAATGTGCCCATGAATCAGCTGGACTTCTAGCATTAGGAAAGAAGACACACAATGAAGGGTTTTAATTACTGTTAATAATTACATTAGAAACTCAGATGCAACTGGTGTTTTAATCAGCCTCAAAGCTGTAACTGCACAGGGCCCATCTAGTTCAAATCAATGGCAATATTTCAGGATGCTCACATGCAGAGAGCTGGTAACAGCAGATAATATTGCCTGTGTTTCTTAGTAACTGATAACATTGTTAACTTAGAAGTAGGAAGTCTCACTGTAGCCTTAGCTTTATGTTAAGATCCCCCTAAAGATCCACTCCAAGACATGGCACATGCAACCAGAGAAAACAAAGCTCACATTAGACGACCACTCTCCTTAATTGCCTGATTCAGAATGAAAAAATCATATAACTTCAGAGCAAATGATGCAGTTAGGGATTAAAATTTATTGTGTATTTTTAAATTCTCACATTTATCTTTTCCTTTTTTCTGAAGGCTTGCTTGGTGCTTAGCAACTATGAGCTATCTGAACTGTTCATTGCAGTCATTGCCATCCAATGAGAGAGACAGAAAAACATCAAAAGGTTATGGAACAAGCTCATCAGGATCTCATTTATCACATGAAGTCATAAAAATGATCCAGAATTAGCCAGTTCATTCCACATGGTGCTGCTAATTCAGAACAGAGCACAAATTCCCTTTTATTCATGTGTGTGTATATTTTATACGTACATAAAATATATGTGTATATGGAGGGGGAACAGTTCAGTGAGTGCACAGAGGACCTCAGTGAGTACATAACTATAGATAAAACTAGAACAAGTTTCAAGGTAAAAAAGCAAGCAATCTCTGACCTGATAACTCAGAGCTGAACAAACGAAAACTCTTTCTTCCCAGCAGAAAAATTACTTGCAAAAAAGTCAGTACTCTACATAAAAGAAAAATTTGTTAAAGACAAGGTATAGCTAAAAGCATTCCATCCCTATTCCCAAAGCTATGTAAAGCCACCAAATTGAAAGCATGGGGATGATTAATACAATCTAATGAGAAATCCTTGAGAAAGGGAGCAAAAGGAGTTCAGCATTCATACATGGCACATTAATGGAGGCAGCCCTCAGAAAGCTGAAGAGGCATGTCAAAATCAGCTGAATGAAAAGGATCATTAACTGCTGCAGCTTAAAGCCTAAATAGTGAAGCAGACAAAACTACTTTGATGCACAATTGATAAGCAATATTAGTAATGAATTTACTTTTAAGCACATGAGGAGCAGAAAACTGTACAAAATCACAGAGTTAATTGATCATAATGTAAGCGTAGAAACCTCTGAAGAAGAGTCACTATTTTCTGCATATTGTTCATTCTGGGAGAAGCTGGGAAGATTCTCATGTCAAAACAAAAAAGTTAGTGGTCTTTCAGAAGATTTTTTTTTCTTGAATGTGCCACTCAGATGAGCTGTCTGAAATCAAAATGGTTGTAGAAGAAGTTATGGAACTAATAGAAAAAATTATCAAATTGCCAAAACTAGATGATATTCACTGAGCAGCTCTAAAGGAACTTAAGGATTAAATAACTGAATTACAAAGGGTAGTGTTCAGCCTCTCATTGCATTGGTACCTGAGGAACACAACCAATTTTTACCAAAGAGTTTACTGAAGGGAACCCCAAGGACTCTTAAACTGGTGTTTTTAGCAGGCAAGTAAGAAGTGGCACCTTGGATTAAAAAAAGCCCCAGAATTATCAGGCATCTGAATGACCAACTTCAGAAGTCAACATGGTTTCAAAGACAAGTCATGCCTTGCAAAACTGTATTTTGAAGGTGGCAAGAAACTATGGATAAGAGTGATAAAGCTGGTAATAACTATTTAGATTACTAAAAGAATACTTATTAAAATAATAGAAATAAGCAACTACAGCATAACAGAGGATAGTGTTACATAAAGAAATAATCAGTTTAAATAAGTGAAAACAGAGGTTGGAAATAAATAGTCATTTGTTGCTGACTGCTGGTTACCTCTGGACTCATGCTGGTTCTCATCCTGGTGAAGGACATGAAAGAGGCTGAACAATACAGTAAGAAACTTTTCTTACCTTATAAATATTAAGTCATTAAGGACGAGGGCCAAGAGAAAAAAACAGCTGGACCATAGAGCTGAATTGACAGTAAAAGAGCAGGGGAAATTCAATGCAGGTGGTAATAAAGCATGCACAGAGAAGAAAAAAAACAAATCAAGAAACAAAACAACAACAACCCCCCCCAAAAAAAAAAATAAAATAAATCCCACAACAAAAAAAACCCCCAACAATCTCAGATTCTTATATGAAGGATGGTCCTTACCACTGACCTGACTGTTATGACCCAGAAGTCGTATGTTGAGACTGTAACAGAAATAGGAACATAATACATAGCTACATAAATGTAATTGGAAGCTCCATGAAAACACCAGCTCGATACTTTGCAATACTTAAAGTTCAGGCTCTATTAGGTGATAAATAGAGAACAAAACAAGACCATTGTTATGCCATGGTTCATCTGAATAATTAATATTATGTGCAGTTTCTCTCATTGCCAGACTCTCTCAGAGTCTGAAACAGAGTCAGGGGTGGGAAGCAACAAAGACTGAGGATACAGGATTTGACTGCTCAGTCACAAAAGGAGATGACCAAAGGGGGTTATGGCAGAGGTCTACAAAACCACAAAGCTCATGAATAGGTTAAGAAGGGAATACTTGTTTGCCCTCTTTGCCAGTAAAATAAATGAAGCATTCAAGAAAGCCATTTGAAGTCAGGTTCAGAGCAAACAAAAGGGTAGGGTTCATTATGCAACATTCCTTAAGACAGTAGTAGCTGTCGCTGGGAGACTATTAGGGGTTAGCTGTGTTTGCTCTGTTTTCACTTTTCCACATTCCTCAATTCGTGGCCACTGTAGTAGCTAGGATAGTAAGCCAGATGGATCCTTAGCCTGATATGTAGTTCTTTTCTATTGTCATATTAAGTTGAAGATGCATTGCATCTCACTTCTAGATTAATTCAGATACATCCAAACTACAGATCCAGAACAGCAGCTTATCTGGATCTGGGGATAAATATGGACACCCTTTATCCCAACTGCTAGCAATTCAAGGGGGAGGTATCATATATCTGAATAGCACCTCTACAAAAACATGCATGTAACAGATGAAGTATTTTTAAAAGAAGTGTCTCTTTGATTTAAAAAGAATTGTTTCACTGTGGTTTCCTCTTGGCAATTAACTCTCAGATTTTCAGCAGCTATATATCAGTGGAGCTCTGTTATTTCATTGCAGCTCCCCAGGAACATCCAGCAGAGTCTCAAAAAGGGAATACTGGTACTGTCTGTCCTCATTAATTAAATTATGCTTGAGATTGTTCCTAGGAATGGGAGTATGATGGTCTATACTGTTGAGTTGGTAGCATAGTTCTATCAAATAGCACCATACCACATTCTCCTAGTCAGACTTCTAAACCTAAGATGTTCCAGAGATCCTTGCCAGGTCAGTGTACATTACACATCTTTTACGGTCAAGGGAGATGATGGTACTTTTCCACCAAAGAGAGGACCAGGGGGGAGGAGAGGGTTGACAGGAAGATGATAAAGAACTTCATTATTCTTTCATTGCCATATACCTGCACTCAAATTTTATGCTACTGCTGCATTTTCCATCCCATATATTTTTGCATTGCCTTCCTACCTTACTATCCTGGCAAGCCCTGTGGCTCAAACCCTTTGGTCTTTCCCTTCAATTGGTCTAATGGCAGGAGCCCTACACTCATATATTGTTCTGCTTGGAGCCCTGAAATTCCCCTCTTTTCCCCATTGCCACATCATCTGCAGCCGCTTCAGTGCAGGAAAACTTAAGGGTGTATGAAACAAGGCAAATTTTGTTTCATTGGTGACCCCTGTGAAAAGCCAAAAAACTGGCAAATTTCAGGAATATTCCATTCTTTGTAGACATGAAATGCTAAGAATTCATGTTTCTAGGATCAACTTCTATTTAATGAACTATGTTTTCAGTTTCCTGCTGTGTCTTGCATTTCAAGTGGTATGTATAGCAGAACTCTACAGCAGCCTACTCACCTTTTCAGCTGAGTATGTTTCTGGCTTGCCTTTTTTTCTGTCAACAACTGAAGGGGCCAAAGGCTTACCTGAGACTATGTGCCATGTACATGCTATGTGCCCAAAGCATGTGTGGCCAGGGAAAAAAGGCTGGGTATACAGTTGTCATCCACTCCAGGAGACAGCTACGGGGCCGTGAATGGCATGTCAATAGTGTGTGGTAAAGAGACAAGAGATCAGTAGTCTCAACAGTCTGAAGAGCATTTCCTTTCATTACAGATGAGCATTACATGATCTGTTGATATAATGAAGCTGTTTAGCATCCCTGTGATTCTCCACAGTCTTCTACAATTCCCATTTACAGAATGAGCGATTCCTCCAAAGCCAGTGAGAAGCTGTGGATGATAGAAGGTGTTTTTACGATTTAAACTTTCCAGCGGTTTTGGCAACAGACTTGGTCCTACTGAAATCCTGACTGTGATGGAGATTGAAGTCTTTATGCTACTGAACTTGCAATGAAATAATAATATATAATAATATATATATATAATATAACAATAATATATATATTGTAAATCTCTGTTAAGCAGAGATTTGATATTAGGAAAAGACATTGTAAGTGGTGGAACTGAGGTCTGAGAAAGGATAGAAAAAATTGCTTTGAGTAGAAGTGAAGACTAGGTCTTTTCTAAAAATACTCCTAAAGAAAAACAACTCACCTCCACATCAGCTGGATGAGTCTTGAAAAATGATCAAGCATTCCTTTTCTTTTGAGAGCAGTGTTTTGTCCTGTGGATTTGTTCATTGTTTTTAAATAAAATATGTTGAGAGATTCTGGCATGAAGTCATTCTACCATATTACCTTTACTGTAACATTAATGTGAAGAGACTACAAAAACCACAGAACTATGCTGAACATTAGGACAGGTCAGGGAAACCATAATTTTAGGAAAACAGCTCCTTCAGTAAATATAATAATTTAAACATAAGCAGAAGAAAAAAAAAAAAAAAAAAAAAGCCATTGATTTGGAATTATGAATGAGGTTTATCTAGATCCAAACCCTTTTCTTCTGCCTATGGAAGAAGTGTCTTGGGTTAGCATGACATGGCCTCTGAATAATATGGTAAATATAGAGTTTCCTCATTGCATCGTAATTTTTGCATCAGTGCACCACTTTGCTTCCCATACATATCAAAATTTTTCTCCTTGTTACCTCTTCCCAGCACCTGCCAAGCAGTTAACCAAAAACCTATTCCTGGCCTGTCTGCTCCCCATGGCTCGCAGTGGGGTGGGCACCAAAGGGGTGATCACTGCATTACTCACCTGAGTCACAAAGGTTTTCACAGGGAGCCTGAAGGTTTCCAGCTCCTATTCATGGGCACAGAAAAAAGCTTGAGAAATGTTCAGGAGGAAGTTTAAGAACTAACCCCCAAGGCAGTGCCTTTGTAGCAAGGTGTTAAAAGGAGGTCTGATCATTATTCATCATTTCAAATAAAACAATCCCCACCCCTTGTCCCAAAACTCCAATCATATCCAAGTCGCTTAGTTGTATTAGAAAGCCTGGGCTTTATCTTCCAAATGCTTTCTGGCCACAGTAGCACACTTTTAGGTGTCTTGTCATCAAAGCAGCAAAGGTCTATTAGCATATCTGTCCCAGTGATATTTTTTTTTTTTTTCCACAGAACAATTACCTCCTTTGTCTCTGAACTGTCATCCAGTCTTACAAAAACAGCCTCTTGCATGTGTTCCACAGATTTTTCTAAGGAAACAAGTCAGTGTGGGGAGGTCAAGCCATCGCTTCAGTAGAAGATCAATTCACTAGAATAATTATTTTCAGACAAAGCACAGAGTTCATATTCATGTCAGCCAAGATAATTGTCAGTATTACAACAGCTCTTCCTCGGATTTGTAGCCTCACTGTGCAGGACGGGGTACAGAACAAGAAACCAGGAACACCACAGCATAAACAAGGTCCCTGTAAAGTCCAAGAAGAAAGAGACTGAAAATAAACTGCATTTTTATTTCTGCCATCTAGGAACTAACTCTAAGTTGCATATATTAATGAAGTATGTAATTTTAAAATGTCATACTATTGGGGTTATAATGACTAAAACAGAAAGCAAGAAAATATTAATAAGAGAGATCACCTGCCTACACAAACAGGAATTCTTCCTGTTTTGGCCCAGTGCTATTAATGAAATTAAGGCAGGAAAGACTGGAATGGCATATGGCTGAGAGATGCAAGCATGTAATTTGATGGTGCAGTGGAAATAATTACTCAATACATCATTATCAATTCAGTACTTTCTTATTTCCTAGGAGAAAAAGACCTCACTTCTGGTTCAGCTACTTATAAGTTAAGTTTTCCATGAAGGAAATGTGTGCGTGTGTTGCTTTTCAAATGTAAGCTTTATGCATTGATCGCAGCACTATACAACAAGATGGTTAGAAAGGACTTTCATGAAGTCACATAGTGTGTGCCCAGGTCCAGCTTTGTAATTTCTGGTTGATATTTGCCCAACCTTTTCTTAAAGATCTCCACAGTTTCACAAGTGTTGTGGTTTGGACCCAACACAACAAAGAATTGGCCCCATGGCTGTTCACTCAGCTCCCCCCACCCCGACACACACACTCTGGGATGAGGACAAAGCTCATGCGTTGAGACAAAGGACAAGGAGGGTTCTTCACCAATTAAGGTCCCGGGCAAAACAGACTCAACTTGGGGAAAAAATGATAATTTAATTTCACAGTAATCAAACACACACAGGACACAGACAACACAAAGAGCAGGGCTTGCATATGTTACCCCACCCCTTCCTTCTTCCTGGGCCCAAATCACTTTGTTCCCAGTTTCTCTCCCTCCTTCCCCCCAGCGGCACAGGGGGACAGGGGATGGGGTTTAGAGTCAGTTCACAGGCTGGTGGTTCTTGCTGCACCATCCTCCTCAGGAACAAGGATTCCTTAGAGTCCTTCCCTGCTTCCCCACAGGGTCTCTTTCCATAGCAGAATCCTCCACGAACCTCTCCTTCATGAGTCCTTCCCACGAGGTCTGGAGCTGCTCCAGCCTGGGCTTCTCAGAGTCACGGGCTCCTTCAGGAACAGCCAACTCTCCTGGCGCCGGGGTCTTCCAAAGCTGCACAATCAGAGCCCACTGGCAGCAAATCCACTAGCCACAAAATCCAAGTCCCCTGGCCAAGCTCACCCCTCCTGGCACCTTCAGGGAATGTTCCACCACGTTCCTCCACGAGTGCAGGGGAACAGCTGCCATCTCGCCATGGGTTGCAGGGAAACTTCTGCTTGGGCACCTTCTGCCCCTTCTTCTTCCTCACCAACCACCAGCACCTCTCTCCTTCCCCAGCACTTCTCTCCACCTCCACACCTTCTCTGCTCAGGCAGTTCTTCCTTATGTTAATCACAGAGGCGCATCCATTGTCCCTCTAATGGCTCCTTGACTGGGTTTGGAGCAGGGAGAGCTTCTCAGGCTCTTACTAGAGCCATGTGTGTGACTGTGACCCCTCCCCCATTACCAAAAAACCCACCAAACCACAGCAGAACACAAGTCTAAGACAATATCTTGTTATTTTTACTTTTAGATTGTTGGTTTGTTTGTGGGGGATTTTTTTTGCTGGTTTTTTTTTTTTTTTTCTTCCTTGCACCCAAAATCTACCTCTGCTGTTGCAATTAAAGCTCACTGAGAAAAATGCTCAATGAACTCAGAGGTCTTTGCTCTATTTTTGAAGAGCTGAAATCAGATTATTCCTTCATGTATTGTAAAAACAAAACAAAAAAAAAACAAACACAAAAAACACCCTTTCATATGAAGAACCCAATTTGATAAATCCTTCTGTTTTGAAGGTAAAACATAGACAACCACATCCAGTGAGCAGCTTATCTGGAGATACATTTTCCACCCAACTCAGTTTCCTAAAGACCATGTTACCCTAGTTAATTCACAAGAATTTAACGTGAAATAATGTAAAAATATTTATTTCCTTTCAGGGCACCATTATGCTGTCCAGACAGAACCCTAAGTTCACATATAAATGCCTAATGCTCTAGCTAAGCTACCTGCAGAGTACAGAAGATGGCCAATAGACCATTAGAACTATTTCTGTTATTAAAAATTATGTGCAGTGACCCTGCATGTCTTCTCTTTCTTGCTCCATCCTTGTTTTACAGGATGCATCTCTTGGAGGAAAGCCCAGGAAGATTATGGGATGGTGGCATGTGACTAAACAGGTCCACCTCACTTTTTGGCCAATGTACTTTAGTCCCAGCCAGTCTTTGCTTTCACTTCACTGAAGCTGGTTCTTGACTTTCACTTGGCATTGCCAAGTGAGCAGCAGCTTGAATTCCGAGTCATCTGGCAGGGATACTCTATTCAAAACCATAAGTTCAAAGTTTTATCCTCACCACCTTTCCTGTCTGTATTTCCATCTTCTTAAACATGGATGATTGTGAAAGAGTGAAAAAAGAATTATTCTGTTCAGAAGTGAATATATTGCAAGTATTTTATTTTCAGAAGAGCGTGAACTGTCCCTTACATTAAGAGCTTAGATATCAAGCTCAATAACAGGTATAGGTTTCCTTGCCTGGTAAATCATGTACACTCTGGAATATTAAATCACAAGAACCTGGAAGCATAGAAAAATAGGTTTTGTAACCTGGAACCAAGGTCCAGTCTTAGTTTGCTTTAATTTAAAATATTTTAATCTATTATTTTTTCCAAAGAGAGATTTGTCTTATTTAGCTTGCTTAGTTGCAAGTATTTGTTTCACTGGCAGCTAATATACATATTTAACAATTAGAAGAAGAGCACTCTATTAGATGTTAATTACTTGGGTTTTATCTCTGCTTCAAAATGTAGCTCTTAATCAGATATTTAGCTGCATTTAGACCAAGTAGTTGGTGCATCCATTCAGAAGCTTGCCTGCAAGCAGCTAAAAGGTGATTCTGTAAGGTCTGTACTTTCTGTAATTGGAAATACCTAAATGCAAAGTTGCAGCTCCCATATTCTTCACATCCTGAGGGAACCAGCTGAGTCCCTACGTATTTTCCTAAAGTGAAGTGAAATTCAAACCAAAAGCAAAAGGACATCTCCAAAGGATTCTCTTTATCCTTCACTGAACCTTTTCTCAAGCAACCCCACACAGGTGTATATGCACTAGCTCAGACATCCATACCTCTAAGGTAACTTGCCCATCCCACACCTGCTTTTTAATCTGATTCCAGAAACACAGCCCCTACTGTGATCTCCTGTGCAGGTGCACAATACCATGTTGCTCTATTCAAACCCCACTGCTGAGAGACTGTTTCACCAACAACATATCCAGCCCTCTTCAACCTAAGCATATAACTGTGTGACTTGGAGTGAACTTTGCCTGTATGACTCATAGGCTTAATTTACATCCACCCCCTCTCTGCCCCTCCACCCTTAGCAAGAGAGTGGAAAAAAAGTAGAGAGGCAGAAGGGGAGATGTTTTGCCTCACTGAATTCTGCACATGTCCCAGCTCAAAAACATTAATGGAGAGGGAGAAAGTCTGAAAATTGTTCTGGCAAAGCTGATTTTGTGTGCCCTAGCTTATTTTGCAGAGGGAGGGGTCAGGAATTGCTTGTTAGCTGTTAGATTTCCCATGCTGAAGCACATTTTCTGACCACTGCTTGCATTTTGGCAGCTAGAGAAAGAGGCTGTGACTGGAGCTGATGTCTGTATCTCAGGAACAGCCTGGAAGGAATTTGCTTGTTTTGCTTCCGTACAGCAAATCAGATCAACTCTAGCTTAAGTCTGACAATTTACATTAACATGTTATTTGTCTACATACCATGAAAAAATGTTCCTCAAGTTAGAGAAAGGCCATGTTTGGGGTCACTCGTTTCAAAGTTTGGAAGTTAATCAGCAGTTTTGAAATAATATTGATAGACCAACCAAGCACTACAGTGAAACATGCCCCAACTCTTCTGCTTGCCTCTCCAGAAAAAAAACCCAAAACAACCAAACCACCCTAAGGCAAGCCTCTTGTGTAAAAACAATCCTTGGGTACTTCTGTAAAAAAGAAGTGCTTTAGGATCATATGCCCTTAGGCTGAGGCTTGCAAAAAATCTGGTGACACAAGACTATGCCAAAAAGAGTGGCTGTGAACAAGCCTTCTCCAGGAAGGGGCTGAATCACTAAACAGCAACAGGAGTGAAGCCCTGTGCCTTTATCCTAAATTTGCAGAATATCTCTGTGAGAGATCTGGGCTATAATTCAGAACGGCTCTTCCAGAGCCATCTTGTTGGGTAAGACAGCCCCCCACTTTGCCTGGTTCCAAATAACAGCATCTTTGAAATCCCCATCAGAGACGTTGACAGAAGGAGACAAATCCCATGCTAGGCCCATAAAAGGGCTACTAGTGCGTAAGGAGGTGTCTCTGCCAGCACAGCTTTGATGACAGTCCCTGAAGACCCACAAGGCTTGCCATGCCCCTGGCTTGTACACCCTAGACCTGGACCTCCACAATTCAGAGGGAGCTGTGTCATCAGTCTTGTGGTGTTCCAGTTTGCCACACCTAAAGGACTCCCTTGCGAGGAGACAACAGTCCTGCTGGCAGTACATGACACTCAGGCTTTAGCTACCTGTGGTGTTCTATCCAGTGACACTGGTGGAGAACAGCAGAATCAAGTTCAAAAGCACCAGCCCTGTTCAACATCCTAGTCAAGATTTCTCAGGCAGGCAGGTGTTGCTTGGTGCAGAGACAATCCTTGCAGCTGAAGAACTGGATTCTCATTTGTATCCTCTTATACCTGAAAGCTTTTATATAACCATTTTA
>NW_009953649.1:3308216-3313445 GCF_000747805.2 Chaetura pelagica
GATTTAAGGACTCCCTTTTAAACTACAAGTTGGCTTTGGCCATGAACCTTTTACATTAACCCAGAGATCTCCAATAGACATCTGGATAAAATCTTGCTGATAACTTGTCCCAACTCCTTATTGCCCAGCAGATAATCCTGTCAGTCATTTCTCTTGTCCTCCATGCAGATATCCCCCCTGACCTAGTGGCTATGATGAAAGGCAAAATAACCAGTTATACTGGGTGCTACCAGTGAAACCCTTATAAGGCTGAAACAATCAAGTCCAAAAACCAAACATAACAAGAAGAGTGCCCTATACTCCATTGTCTCCAAATTAATGACACACCAGGTGATATTAAATGACTGCTAGGGAATAAGGTCATACCTTTTTTTTTCTTCTGTTCCAAACCCTAGATTGATAGGTTTAAGAATTATTACCTTGCAATTCTCATCCAAATGAATACAGAATAATAATTATCCAGAATAGTTCTTAATTGTAAATATGTGTGTTTGCCACCCACCCCTCCAGATTGTGGCCTCTTCCTTCATGCACAGGAAGACTGCATTTCTTTCCGTGAAAAATACTGAAGCTACCAAAACCAGACAGGAATACAAACCCAGAATTGGATATTGACTGAACAGCATTTTAAAAGGATTCTTGTAGCTCTTTGTTCATTGAAAGAGAAGATAGAGATGCTGAGAGTTTAAATATGTAATTGCCTAAAGGCATATGAAGGAAGCCATGCAAGTGACTTGTTTCAAAATTATCTTAGCAGGTCTTCAACCTTGCAGATCTTATTGAACATATGCTTAGTATCTTGTACAGCAGAGCTTCTCATACAATTTACTAGGTTGTAAATAGATATCTCTCTAGCATCCATTCTCACTCCTTAATGCCTGGGACATAGGTTTCTCTCATTAATTCAGCTTGTAGTTAAACAAAACTTCACAAAGAAGCTGATGTAAAAGAATATTAGTTTGGGTGCAGAAACCCATAACTAAAAATAGAAGTCTATTACACACTCATATTTTTCTTCCTTTTTGTGTATTGCAGCTCAGTCCATACTAACAGTCTACTTTATTGTCCACCCCTGCTCTAATCATTGATGGGGCAAATACTTATAAGCACAGACAAACCTAGGACAGATAACAAGCAAGGAACAGATTTTTTTTCAAGCAGATTAAGAATATAGCCTGTGCTTCTCCTGCTGTTTTAAAGGTCTTATTTAGCCCTTTTGATTTAGTAATTTTATAGCTGATGAACAATTTGGCTGAAAAAGCTAAGAAACCCAAGAGCCTAAAGCATAACATTAGTCAAGTCAACCATTATAGCAGTTCTTATTTCCTTTTGTCTTTTTTTTTTTTTCTTTTAAGCACAAAACACCTACAACATATCTTGCAAACTACAGAAAACTGTGACCACAACTATAGCAACACAAAGATTACAGACTATAAATAGACTTATTTTTAGAGCTCTGTGTTTCTTAATTGCTTGTAAACTTACCCAGTTGTGAGCACTTTGTGAAGACTCTGATGAAAGAATGCACTCTCCAAATTTCCACAGGGCATAGAGACTATATTATATCTTGTGGATGGGATGCTGACATTAACTGACAAAAGCAGAAATACAGCAAGACAGATACTCTCAAATGAGAGAGGAGAGGAAGAAGGAGCCCTATTAGCTCTCCTCTTCCCTCCCCCCTGAGCTCTGCTATGGCTCACAGCTGTGTGGAGCTGAGGGTGCTCATCAGACCTCAACCCTGGCTAAATCTCAAATCGCCTCCAGTGGGACTCGGGTTTCTGTGGATTTGCATGTAGCAAAGAGAATTGAAGCCAGATGAGAACATACTAGTGAAAATTCTTAGAAACAAGCTTTTGTCCTCAGCAGGTAGAGATCATGCTGATGATTAATGCAGCATGCAGCTTCAGTCAAATAGCAAAAATCCTTTTCACCTTAGGAACACTTGGTTTGAGACAAAAAGTGTCTGTGTGTCTGCATCTATGTGCCTACTCACAATTAACAGGCAGATTGAAGTGACTGATGTCATAATTTAATAACATAAACCAGAAACACCAGCAAAACATCGACAAGTGGAATTTGTTCACAGAGGTTTTACAAGACCCTTAGGAGAAAAAACTACCTTAATGAAGACAGATGCAATTATCTATAGAATTACTGGGTGTTACATGTTGTTTCTTTTGATCCATGGCACCAGTGAGGTAAATATTTCAGACTAGACCAGCAATCTTATAAGAGGTGTTGCTTCTTCCTGGGGAATGAGTAACTACTGCTGAGTGCTCTGTGGCCTTATCTCCTTTGCCAGCATCCTCTGGGCACACTTCCTTGCCCCCCTTCCTGTCCCTGTCCCAGCCTTTCTCATTTTTCTTCAGTCTTGCTGCCCCTGTGATGCTCCACATGTGGTTCTACCTCAGTTTTTCAAGTGCTTTCACAATTTTCCTGCTGGTGAGACTCTTGTTTTCCAGGCCTTCTCACTGTCCTCTGAAGTTTCTCAGCTTCACCTTAACTACCCTCTTCTCTCTCTTTTTATGACCTGATGACCATGTATTTTTAAAAAGAGACATATATATTTTTTTTCTATTAGAACTGAAGCAGCCCTTCAGTTTGCATGGCTCAGGTTGCTTTACACACATTTGGTCTTGTAGTCCCTGTCTAACTTCTACATTGTGGGCTCCAAGATGAACTGCACACGGTCCATGAACTAGTATCCTTGAAAGCATCGACTTCCCAGCAGAGAAGCCACTGAAAAAAAGTATGGCTATTTGTTTGAAAGTATTCAACTGCTCCTTTTTTTTTTTGGCAACAAAAGTACCATGCAAACAACCCCCTTTCTCAGGAATTTGAAGAGTTCTGTAAGGCCAGATCTGTCTCAAGTATTTTCTTTAGTTTGATAGGTGAGACAGGGAACCAATGCCTAGTTCTTGGCCAAGGACGTTTCAATTGAAAATGAGCAGCAATGCAGAATTTATTCAAAGATGTAGCAAGATTTGCACATCATTAAAAGGTTTTATCACTATGAGTAACAGTGCCATCTGCTGACTCCTGTTATAACCATATTGGGAGGGTTCCAGAATAGATAATTCAGCAATAATTTTTTCCAAAATCCGATATCTTTTCACAGAAAACAGCTGCTGTTCAGTGTTTTTTAAGTCCTCTTAAAAGGTTCTGGGGTAAAAATTATGTTTAGCATCACTTCAGAAATCAAGAAATCCTCAGCTGGTTTCCTACAGACCTGAGAGACATAAGAATATTTATTAAATATTGTTCTGATGTCTATAGAGTATTAATATTACTTTACATTCTTACAGAAAGCATCAGAAAGCTTTGCATGGTTGCCCCCAGTCTGCCACCTCTCCAAGTGATTTTATGAGCATGATAAACTGAGGCCCTACCTTCCCAGATAGAAGCAGGACCCTTCAGGTTTGCAGACAAACTCAGAGCAGCAGCATCTGAGGTCAACTATTTGGAAGAGAAGATGCTGCTTTTCGGAAAATTTAAAAGAACAACCAGCCTAGTTGTTATGTACACTGAGCCTGCCAGTCTCAGGAGGCTAAAACCCAACTATTGGTCCCAGGAGATGCAACACAACAGGGACTGATGCTGAAGAGATTAATTTTAGGTGTCAGTCTCCAAAGTCTTGATCATAACGTTTTCCATGTTCAGCCACATTAGCTGGTTTTATGATTTTTAAGTTAGTGATCACTTATTCTTCAATCAAGATGTGCTTGATGGAGCATTCCTTTCTAGATGAGGAAGAATATTTCCATACTTGTATCATACTTGTTCCTGCTGGGGAAAGGCTTTTTGGCTGCCATTCACTTTGCCGGAATTAGTTTAAAGCAAAAGATTTTGAAGATGAACTCCTCAGAAAAGCAGAAGGTAAAAAAAAAAAAAAAGAAAAAAGAACTCCTCGTGTAGGAACGCAGTATAACTGCAAGGCCTGCTGAGTCAATCCAAATCCTCATGCAAATGATGCTTTAACACATATTTCTTTGCAGTCCGGAAGAATTTTCCTTTCAGCCTGCTATTGCTGGGCTGATGTGGGCTGGCTGCAAACAGAAGATGCGATTTGCTGCTTCTTCAGATGTTCCTTTCCTGCCATCCCAGATGGCTGAGTAGTGTCTACAGCTCACACGCTGTAGAGACCTTTGCTGTGGGGCAGGCATCACTATATAATACTACCACAAATTCTAAAACATTATCATATCATCCTGCTAAATTGGTTAGACCCAAACTGGCAGAAAATGCAAGGAAGGCCATTTTACTTGTCTAGTCTTTATTCTGTATTAATATGATGAAGCTTGGATGGACTAAGCATATGTAAATTAAAAGGTTGAGAAAAATATACAGAAAATAAAGAGCAGACACTGCATACAAAGTCTGCCTTAGACATTAGGTATAATTTTTGGTGTGGTACAGCGTTGGGCTTTATGTGATACAGCCAAATTCTGAGATTTTGAGGGCAAGAGGTGAGTGTGGGAAGCTAAATAGCAAGCAAATTATGAGAGCTGTTGCTGCCAAGGAGGGATTTCACTGAAGGCTTTGGCAGAGGTTTTTGGAGCCCCTGACTGAAATGTTGTTAAAGAGTTTATATGAAATAATTAAATAAGAGAAGACTGAAATTAATAATCCCATTGAATAAAGCCTTTGATTATGCAGCCATGCAAACTGGCTTGCAAGTACTCTGGCAAAGGTTTATGCATTAACCTGTTCTTCTGGGGCTGATCCACTCAAGTCAGTGAGCCTTCTGCAATTCTTTCCAGCAGGTGCAGGGCAAAACTGACACCAAGCCAATGTTAATATGTATATGTTGCTGCTTCCATCTGGTAATGTGAAAGGAGGCTGTCTGCTTTTCCTTCCAGACTGGAAAAGTGAACTTGGGAGGTAGATTGAACTGTCATACTTAGTTTTATGGTAAATGAGGAAATAACTCTATCTCTGGCTTCACTTTCTCCCTTTTCAGTACTATTTGCTTTGCAAATAATTATTTATTTCTATTTTTTCTCTTCATCTGGCTCACTCTTTCAAACAGGAGAGGAGAGAGGGTTTAATGCTTAAAGAGGCCCAGCTGAGTAAATTCTACTCGAACATCCACTGCCAATCCAGCCAAAGGTTACTTCATGTATCTTCCAGGCTGTGCTATTTCCTTTTCAGTGTGATGTTTCTGACTTCTGGTTAGCTTGCTACCCTCTGAAATCACTAGAAAAATCCATCCCTGGAAAGCTGCTA
>NW_009953649.1:3313572-3317588 GCF_000747805.2 Chaetura pelagica
CTGCATTTTTGCCTCAGCTCTTCCATTCTATTTATCACATTTTTCAGATCAGTTTTGATTTCTAATCCTGTTCTCAGGCATATCCACAGTCCTTAGTCCTTCCCAGCCTGCAAATTTAATGGTAATGTTGCCTGTGATAAGCATGCTGCTCAGGATGTCTCCTGTGCTGGTGCTTCAAAGATCCAGGCTGGACTGCCACCCCTCAAAAACTCTTAGAGGCTTTGGAAAAAATGTAACTATAATTCTGGAGTTTGTACCCAGGCTTGATAGGCAATGAGATCTGTTCAACAAGACATTGTGGGTAGTATCCAATTCTGCCCACACAACTGCATGACAGATGCTGGTCATGGTTGGTGCTGTGACAGGGCATGGTCCATGAGAGATTCAGCAGAACGGTTCTGGGGTTCCTTCCTGGATTGCAGGAAATGCTACATACCCAGACTTTGATAAAATCCAGACCAGACTTATTCATGAGACATAAATATATTATTCTGCTTTGTATTATTCAGCAGTGACCCTGGTACCAGGTACCATGTAGGACTGTGTGTGGGCCAGGTGTGGGGTTGCTCTTTCAGGTATATTTGTACCTTTGAGGTTTGCTGTGCACCTCAGAGGTTGGCCAGGTACCCAAAGAGGCTTCTAAGGACTTTGTCAGTGGCATGGAGGCATCTGTCTCCTGCCCTACCCTAAGAAGAAGGGACGGTGCATTGTCCCTGGCAGGGGAACCAATACTGTCTGTTCCACAGGGGTGCGGGGCTCCACAGCAGTGCCTCCAGATTCACAGAGTACAGGTGATTGGTTTGGGTTCTCTTTAATTTTATGACTGATTCTGCAATTTAGATTTATCAACCTGAGATGACCACAGATTTGGAGTTGTGCCCCTGTGCTATTAATTGGAGTTGTCTATTTTTTTAACACAATATTGCAGTGGAGACAATACAAAAGCTAAGGCAGCAGTCAGTGTGCTGCAGAGGTGCTAGTGCTCTGGCACAAGGTTTTGTTTTATTTTTGGCTGTTCAGTGAATTCCTCCTTTTGCACTTCAGATTACACAGCATAGAAAGAACCAGCAAACTGACATTCTTCTCTTCTAACACCTGTATCTGTTTTTAATCCCCAAATTTCTATTTCTAAAATTGGACACAATTTAATCAAAAAGAAGAGACTACATCTACAAAGATTAATAAATTGTGAAAAGTTATTTCAGTTTTGGTTTTGTTTTGTTTTGTTTTTACTAAGAAACTACTCAAGCTAGGAACTACTCAGCGTTTAAAACTGAATCCAGTGCATTTACTGTATATGTAAAACCCATTCAAGGCTATAAAAACTAACTGCTTATTCTGGACGTTTTTAAAAAAAAATCATAAAGTGAGTCAGTAATGGTTGCAACCCTCTGTTGGCTCATTACAACTCATGAGTTTGGGATTTTTTGGGTTTTTTTGGTTCTTGTTCTTCATGGCATCTCCTGTAGCAGAGCTTGGCTGCACTGAAGGCAGCATTAGGCGCTTTGCGACACCTCCCCCAAATACAGGGGTACCACATCCCCACAGCCCTGGTGACTCCATCCATTTTCCATGGTAGCAACCATCCATGGAGCTGGTACTGCTCCTTTATAAGTCAAACCTCTCAACTGGGAACTGTGGGGTGAGGTGGGACACCATGTTGGGAGCACATGGAGGTAGCCCTCAGCTACCAAACCGATCCTGTTCTTTCAGTGCTCTTGCAGCACTGAAAGTCAGCAGCATTGTCTACGTGGGGGAGTTGTCCAGATGCTTAAGTTCAGTGCTGCACACAGAAGGGCTCACCCTCAGCACAGCCCTGCTCTGAAGCAGCTTGGGCCTCTATTTTTGTCCCTTTTCATTTGCTAGCAAAGTCATGAACACAAGATTATTTCTTCAGAAGTCAGCAATACCCAGTGATTATTCCCCTGCTCACTTACAACTAGTAGCTGAATCACTTCCCAGCCAGCAATTGTGAGCTCAGAGAAGGAGGCATCTGTTCACACAAACTGAGGTGTGGGAACAAATTAACTCTGGGTTTGAAAAGGCACAAGGGGGAAGGGAAACTCATTTTAAATACAAGTATCTCAAGCCCTAAGACAGGGAAGGCAGCCCAGGATAATCCCCCACAGTGCTCTGCAATGCTATGTGAAATGGACTAATAAAAAAATCACACGGAAGCAGTTTTTGAATTTACTAATAAAAAAATCACAAACAGCAGTGAAACTGCAGGGCTGCACCTTATTATTGTCTGCTGCCAGTCTGGTTCAGATCTTTATTTTGTAGCTTGGCCTAGTTTGCCACATTCTGTCAATGTGCATGGCAATATGATTTGATATTTGTTCTGGTACAGAAAAGCTTTCATCAGTGTGAGATGATTAAGGACTCATCAGTCTGGAATTACAGAGTTCTGCTGTCTGAGGTGCCCCTAAGCCTTTGAGCCACTAAACAGAGAGCCCTGTTGTTTTTTTCCATTTCTTTAGCTCTCCTATATGGCTGTTCACTGTAATTCCTAAATGCAACAGACTGCCTCTCAGCATCCGAGCTGGCTTCCCACCCCTCCTTCTCTGATGGAAGCCTATTCAAGAACAGTCCTCACAAGCTTTTTCCCCAAAGCTGTTATGTGGTCTGATAAAAGCTTCATGGACAAACACACAATCAGCCACTTAAAAGCATCTTTTCCAGGGGAATACTCTGCATTCCTGATGGCAATTTTCCCTAGGTTAATTAGAATATGACCAATTTTCGGTTTATTTCCATCATCATAGCTTCCCTGCAAGCTGCTATAAAGTAGCACAGACCTTTACAGCTCTTACCTCTCACAGTGGCAGCTTTAGACTTGGCAAAGGATGAGCAGGGAGGGGAAGGAGAGAAAGGGAGAGAGGAACTTAGTCTAGCCTGAGGGAGAAGCAACAGTGAGAGTTTGTAACCTTGCAGCATCCACCTTGGAGTCTTACCCCTCTAGCCTTTCACAAAAAATCCTTCCCTTGTAGACTAATGCATACTCCCTTGTGAACCCTGCAGCCAGTGCTTGATAACAAAGAAGACCAAGCCCCAAACAAACAAAAACCTTGAGGTCTGGCATAACTTCAAAATAAAAGAACAGGGTCTGAAAAGTAGAATTTGCAGCCTATTTCTTCCAACATGACAGATCTGGAGAGCTTCAGGCTGTTTTTGAAAGAACTGCAAAATATACATCTTCAGCATGAAATTGCCCTCACTAGTGAATATGTGTCAGCAGTCCCACAGTCATTTATATCTATGTGCATTAGTGTCAGGAGCTCTGAGGGATGGTTAATGATTTTTTGCCTCCAAATCCACAAGAATAATAAACACAGACATTTTGCAGTGTGGTTTGGGCTTAGGTTTGCATATGTGGTGGTTTGGGTCTGCGTTTGGTTAGGTATGCTGGCCCCTGGACACCAACAGTCAGAGCAAACTGCTGTACTTTCCAGCACACACATGCTGTGATGCAATTAACAGCTACCACCTTTTTCCTTTGAGGTTAAGAAGCAGAAGCAGCAAATTAAATGTTGCTCCTCTGCTGCTGTTTTGAAAACCACAGGAAGACTTGCACACCCAGCTGACTCTCAATGAATTTTCAGAGCAGATCCTGAAAAGAGGAAGGGCTGAGAACTCTGTTCATCCCAATAAGGGCTCAGGAAATAGGAGAGTTAAGCAAAGGCACAGGCCACTGCTGCACTTTGAGGCAAGAAAATAGGGCCTGAGGACACTTGGATCCAAAGGAAACACATAACAGTGATGTTGAGAACTTTCTTACAGAGGAACACCTGCAGAGGCCTTATTTTCAGCCCATGCTTCAAAGCAAAATAGCACAGCTCTAGGATTTGACTTTGGTGCAACAACCCTGTGAAGAACAGGTATATGGCATGTATTAGGATTGGAGATGAAAAGTTGCTGTGGCTTACTATCTTCCTTCTTAACTAATTGGCTTTTGAGGAAAAATAACTAATGCAAAAGAAAACTAGGCCTGTCTGCCTGTAGGCTGTACTTTCAGT
>NW_009953649.1:3317640-3325968 GCF_000747805.2 Chaetura pelagica
TTTGTGAGCTCCATGTTTGCAGAAAATTTGGCTGAAAGTGGTCAGACATTTAGAATGGGCAGAATCACTTACCCACCTGCAGGCATCCAGGCCTCATCTCTGCAGAAAACCAGGCTAAAGAGCTCTTCTGTGCAATGCAGGTACTCAGGCAAGCTCCCAAACTGAGTCAGAGAATTTGCAAGATCACACCTGAGTATCAGCCCTATGCTTTGGTTCAATACTGCAGACAATTTCAGACACCCAGATGTAGTTCACAGACTTCAGAGTTGCATGAACTAAATGGGCTTGGAACACTATCCTACATAAAAGGTCTCTGCAAAAAGGCAGCTCTGAATTCCCATCAGCTGTTGTGTATCTGCTCAAAGGTCAGGCACTGAGGCAAAGTCAAAGGAGAAACAGAAATCTCTTTTTTCTTTTCTTCAGGCATTCCTTCACAGTCAAAAATGTAGGTAGAGATTTCAGAGAGGATTGATATTATTACAAGCAAAAATTATTATTTTACTGGCACCTAGATACTTAGGTGTTTATTCATCTCTCATTCGTGATAAAGTTAATTAACAGATCCCAGGATAAATGGTTTAATTATTTACTGGAGAGCTGGCTATTTATGTGATGATCACTCTCACTATCCAAATTCAGTTGATTAATCTCTAGAATAAGCTAAGACCCTGTTCTGTGTGAACTGATAACAGCAGGTCCTCATGCTGGGTGAGGTACTTGTAATCCCAAATATCAGCTGCTCTCCAACATGCCAGCAATCACCAGGTGAAAAAATGAAAAAGGAGTGAAAAAGTCAATGCCTTAGTAGACCTCACAAATCTTTTTCATCAGGAAAAGAACAACTATTGTCTCCCCTTTTTATCTGTGGAAAGGTTAGCAGTTAATGAAGGTGAGTGAATTTGCACTGATAAACTGAGCTGGAACAGTACAACGCTACCACATCCAAAAGAGCAACAATTTTTTTTATCAGGAAAATAGGTCTCAGGAAGCCTTTTGTTTGTCAGATTGTTTGGGGGTAGGGGAGGGGGGGAGGTGGGGGTGGCAGTGGGAAACAAACTCCTTCAGCTGCAGCTAAGCCAACAACAGAATGTACCAAGAAGAAAGCAATTCTGAAATGTTCTGATGTTTTGAGCATGCAGTTTGAGTTGCAGGAGATGATCAGTGGGCATTCTGAACTATTTCTGGAGGAGCTGTTTAAAGAGCTTCTGAGCTGTGCAGAGATGAGGGTGCAAAATTTAATGCTGAAATATCCCATGATGAATAAAAGTCTCAGATCATAAGTTGGCAATGAAATCTATATTGCTGAAATACATATTGGATCACACGCTAACTTGGCATCATCACCAGCTTTCAAAGCTGCCCAAGCAGGTGAGAGGAAACAACACTCTCCTGTTCTTGCTAAGACCAAAACACAAGCTGGAGAGTAGCTACTGCCAGTCTGCCTTACCATGGAATCACCACAGAGCACAAAGCGCCTCTTAACTGAGCTTGAGATCACCTTTCATCATTATAAACAACATAAATTATGCCAATTAGTCAAGTATATTTTACCAAAGGAAGTAGTTAAGCAATTGAATGAAGACTTGGAAATAAAGAACATTTTCAATGTATATACTTATCTTTCCTTGGTTTTGAGACTCAAATTTCTCCCCTCTTCTCCCTTGTTTCTCTTAAAATGTGTTTCTTTTGCATTCCTCAGAAACAGTTTCTTATGAGAAACATGAATTGTCAAACATCACATTTGACTCATTGCTTTTAATTCACTCTGAATTCTGCACTAAAAACTACACCAGATGATTTAGTATTACGGACTTTTGTTCTTTGGATTCCCTCTTCTCCTCATCACTAGCTTTAGGGGCCCTGCAATTACACACTGCAATATCCTCAATTCTATTTGCAATGCTTCCAGCTCCTCTTCTGCCCCTGCTGCAGATTTCTGCCCCCTACACCCAGTCTCCCTGTAATCCCTCCGTGCCCCTACATCCCTCTGCCATGAATAGACTGATCCCATTCCACTACCACACCTGTTTTTTGCCTTTCAATTGAACAAAAAGCAGAAAATAACTGAAGCATCCATCAGGGAGCTGTGTATATAATGACTGGCCAGCAAGTGGCTGCCTCATGGCTACAATGCAATGGCTGGAGCCTGCCCTCCCCCACAGCAAGCACTAGTGGAGTCTCTTTCCTGTGCAACTGATTTTGGCAAAAAACTGTAGGAACTTACTGTCTCTGAAATATTATCCCTCAATCCTTTTGCTGAATTTGACTGAGGTGTTGCAGCTGATGGAAAAGAAGGGGAAGGGCAAAGGGAAGGAAGGAGTAGGTTGAAGGAAAAGAGACAGGCAGAGCTGTCACATCATTGTTGTGTCAGGAATACAGACTACCACTCTCAGCCAACCCTGAAAACACTGTGTTCAGTTTGTCTTCTCAACAGTCTTACTGAAAGTGAATAGCCAGAGGAAAGGCAGTTCAATTAGCTGCACTGAAGGATGGGAAGAGAAGCCTGCTCTTCCATATGCTCCTTCATCCACCCAACATCTATCCTTGCAGTATTTGAACAAGATGCAGCAATGCCTGGACAGTAAAATACTGTTCATACATACAAATTATCATACAAATTATCACAGCCCGATTCCATTCACCACACAAATGTTTTATCATTTGGAAACAAGCTCTTTGGTGGCATGACAAATAGAAGATGTCAGATTCTGATTGCACACATATTAATTGTTCTGTTGCCATTAATACTCCTAATCTATGCCAGTAGAAATTACGCCCTTGCATTAACAACACATGAACCAGATAACTGAGAGAATGACTTTTAGCAAGGCACCTGCTCCCTGTTCCCCCAGAGACTGCCTATTCTCCTGGGAAAGAAGTATTCCCAGAAATGTCCTTCCAGTGTGCATGGAGGATCTTTAACTGAGATGTGTTCTGAGGCAGGGTAGAAATAGTACTTGGAAACGTTAATTTTTCCAGCACTAAACCACATTGCTCAGTGGTGTTTGTTTTTTTTCATTATGGGGAAGGATAGGTAAAGATGAAGGGAGACAGCTAAGTTCTTGTAGGCATATGAGAAGGGAAGCCCCTAATTTCCCTGCCCAGGTACGGCTCTGAGGGCAACGGGCACCGTGGCATGTACAAAGCAGTTCTCTGGGGCTTTCCTTTCCTGTTATGGCTGGTTTTCTGTGCGTGCCCTCCAAACTTCTTACTGTCACCCCTGGTCTGGTTCTCATGGAGATGAATCACACACTCTTTGTGCACTGCACATCCCCAGGCAAAATATCTCATGGGAATGGAACCACAGTTTAGTCAGAGTTTGAATTAAATCCACTCAGGCACACACTATGGGGGGGTGGGGTGGGAGGGGGTGGTGTTTGTTGATTTGTTTGTTTCATATATACTGGCTGTTAATTTTTATTGCTTGTAAACTTTCTCTCTATAAAATCTGTGTGAAAGCTGGACTACCATGTTAAAGGAAAGTTACCAGATGGGGAAAATATGGTTGATTAAAGTGGCTCTTTCCATGTTTGCTCAGTGCTGTGACACATCTTCACATTGGGTAAGGTGATTGGCAGAGAAGCAACAACAGTGAGCACTGATGAGTGTATGCGTCATGTGTAAATGCCTGGAGCTGAGTAGGGCTTGGGTTTAGCAAACTTCACAGAGCTTCTGAGCTGGATTTATTGTAGGTTTTGCTGCATAAATCAAGAAATTTAAAACCAAACCAAACCAAAACCAACCAAAAATAAGTCACAGCTCCTGCTTTACACTGCTGAATGCAAAATGAAGGAAAAGCAGAGAGAATCTTTTAGGCAGGGAATTAAGTTTATTTTAGTACTACAAGTACTCTATAGAATCCTATTTGTCCCTGTGTATCAGTTTCCTTCATTCCAGGAAGGAGGGGCAGGTTTTCTGTTAAGCCCAGAGGTTTAGACTGAGTTGGCAGATCTATCACAGATATTGAGTATGATCTGAAACTCATGTCACCTCCTGTTCCTTCAGCACCCCATCTATAAAATGCGGACAACACCTTGGTCCCTGTCATCTCAGTCCCCAATTTGCTGGCCTCCAGCTGGTATTATAAAGGGACAATAAATAGTCCTAGCAAAGGAGTTAGCATGGTGGACAATTTGTTAACCCGCTCACTGGTATACAAATGGATAACAATGATACCTGTAAGCACTGATTCCCATGATGTTCTGCAGGTAAAAAACAAATGCTATAGACAAATTTAAAGAAAATTTGCACCTCAGGATATTTAAACATTTAATAAGGCCTTAGTTTCATTGGAGAGGGACAGCAGTGTTAGCCACCCCTAACTGCTGGGGTAAAAATCCCCAAAGCATCCTTACCTAAACTGTTCCCTGCTTGCAGAAGCCACTGTGCTAGTCACCCAGATGCTATTGGACATCTTGGCCCTGTGACACAGCAGGACACTGGCAGCTGGCCCCATCCTCACTGTATGGCTTATGGCAGGCATTGTGTCAGTCCTTCTGGATGCTGTACCAGCTGCTGCTTGTCTCATGTGGAAAAATGTTTTTCAGACTTTCATCCTCTACCTGTTTGACTTCTCCCTTCAGCAATCGCCCTTCACCATTTAACTCTTCTCTCAATGCCTCTGTTCACTGCAGCTAACCTAGAGCTGTCTTTTCCTCAGCCTCAAATTCAGCTTAATGTCAATGCTGAAGCCCCTGAGGGTCTGTTCTGTATTTGCTGGGGGCCTGAGGCAAGGCTTGTTCTTGTATGGTCCCTTCACCAGACCTTGCTTGCTTTCTCCATTCAGCTTTCTTCCACTAAGGCCCAGCTTTCACAGAAGGAGCTAACTTGTCCAAGGATTGAGCTATTTTTGAGCTAATGTAAGGACAGAGAGATCCCAGAGAGGTTTCCCCCTCCTGGCTGGCACATCACGGCATGGGACAATGCAGGGATGAAGCACTTAGGAAGGAGAACTGAGAATTAAGGAAAGGTTTAGGCAAGAGTGTCTTCTGAGCAGAACAGACACTAGGACTGTATGGAGGAGGAGTAAGGTTGCCATAAAACCTCGTATGACCCTCTGAAACTTGGGACCAGTCTTCCAGAAAATCCACTCTTGTAACACTTATGCCGGCTCCAGCTGTGAGCTGCTGGTTACAGCTTCTCTAGGAACACCTGTGCATTGCTGGATTCACTGAAGGGAATTAATTGGGTTGTTATATAGGGAATTCAGTGCCTGGATAACCCTGTGGAATCTCATTGAAAACAAAGGCCTTACTTCCCAGTCTTGCATTTGCATTCAGTCATTGTGACTGCAGCTGGCAAAGCCCTATGGGGAAAAAAACTCACCTCGAAAGAAGAAAAGTATTTGTAGTTCTTGCAGGGAACACCTGCAGAGAGGGAAGCTGATTTCCAATAGAATCAAAAGCTGTGCTGGACATGTGTGTGCTGTGCAACAAAAACCCCTTCACTTAGGCAGAACAGGGAACAAGGTAAATTTAGACAGTGACAAGATGTGTTTCATAAAACTTCCCAGAATGTGGTAATGGAGTGAAACTTGGCAGTAACATTATGAATGGGTCGGACTAGATTTTGAATTTTCCAAACAAAAATCAAAGTGGAATAAGGACAAAAAAAAACAAGGTTTATCATAATGTTAAACAGGCATGCTTATTTGTAGACCTCACTGTATAATGGGAAAGATTTTTTCTGTTCAGGGAGGATAGTTATCCTGGTGTCTGGGTGACAGTCTGTGGCTCTGAGACTATGGTGGCCACAGAAACCCTGAATAGCCACGAGTCAGAAGTGGGCACTGAAGCTGATTATAGTGCAAGAAACATTTCTGATTAACACGAATTTATCTCTGTTTCTGTCACCAGTGTCACCCTGCTTGATATCCAAAGAGTTATACTTCCTGGTGAAAGACTTTGCAGTGCGTAATAAAGGATTAACCAACAAAGTGCAAACCTTGGTGATGAATTTAATATTAAATATTCTTATAAATGGAAGAATAATAGAACTTACTCTGGCTTCAAAATTTATAAACTAACTGACAAGCAATCGCTTACGAACTTCCCTTAGAGGGCCCGAAGTGCATTCTGCCAAAATTATCAGTCCTTCAGACATTTTCTAACTTGTGTAAGCAAGGCTTTTCCTCTCGGGCTTATTAGCAAAGGATGCCTGCCTACTCCAGGCACATTCTGAAAGGAAAAACACAGTATGAGATAATTTCTGTACAAGAATATGAAATGCAATTTAGCTTGGCGGCATGATGTCAGGCCAAATAATTCATTTCAAGGGAGGCTTTGCCTTCACAGCAGTTGAATATTCAAATGTAGCCGCTGGCCAAGAATTCAATCACAGGGTGTCCCCTTTTTGGGATAAAATTTCAGGGCCTGACATGCAGAGGACAGATTTTTTCCCTCGACAATTCTACCTCAGTCTATCTGGAAATCTTAACAAAGGTCTTGTTTTCAGCATCACTCTAATGGTGCTTCTGCTGTTGGTGTCTGGTTAGCAAGAAGAAAAAGAAAAAAAATGGGGGTGCAAAGCAGGGGTTTTTTATCATTAAATAACTATTTATTGCTGAACTTTTCAGAAAATTTGGCACAATGGAAATACATGTCAGAAGAAGCAAAACATAGGCATAAAATATTATAGTATTTATTACTAGACGTGTAGGCATGACACAACAATCTCAACGCCCAAAAAAGCTCATTCTGCACTGACATACTTGTTGCTTCCCTGATATATATAAATTGCAGCTTTCTAAGTTGACAATTCTGACCTGTAGCTCTGTGGTGAGCCCAGCAATGCAACTTTCCTCCAGGGGTCACTTTGTGGTATTTGGGAGAACCAAGCTGCTCCCTGGTTCACACTACTGGACAATCCAGGCACTGTGACTCTGGATGCCATGTATCTAGAGGTCAGTGCAACATTTGAGGGTGGACAATCAGCCTGAATTTCTTCCACATACAAATAGCAGATGAGTTATTTCACTGTTTCCCCAAGTTCCCAACAAAATCTGTTCTGTTGTCAGGTCCGTTTACACTACATAGATAAAGATACTGCAAAACAGCCTTGACCTTGCCACAGTGTTTTCAAAATGTTTGCTAAATTCCAGTGAAAAGAGACACATTCTGCTGGGAAACAACAGGGAGAAGGAGAATAATGGTGCTCTGGTGATAGCAGAGGGTAAAACACTGAAGCAGATTTAAAAAATTCAAATTAAATTTGAGTTTTACAGCAACACAAGGACTCATTAAATGTATGCCTCCTTTTGATATAGCACTCTTTTCACTCATTCTGTTCATAAGGGACTGGACTTCGTTTGGCTACAGCACGGCAAGTAATGCTACTCGCATGGCCAGGACCTCCCCTGCTTGCAGTCAGATTGGCTGTGGCATCATTAGTAGTGTCCTCATGGGGAAAGAACACTTAAAATCCCAGCCAAGAGGTGTGTGACTGAACACCTGTGACAAGCAAAGCTTTCTGCTTTTGCTCAGAAGAGCTAGAGACTGTACAGTGCAAACCCGACAGCATCTGCAAACCCTCCCCTGTGTCTTGCCACATCTCTTCTGTGGATCAGGGGACAGCCCAGCTTCTCAGCTCAGCCATTTAGCTTTTCTGCAGCACAGCTGAATGCCAATTGCCTTGTGGCAACTCCACTCACTGCAGCCTTGAGCCAAATCCTGCTGATATCCAGGGGAGACTCGCTGCTGGTCCCATGGCTCCCCACAGCTGAGACTGAAACAGCCTCATCCTCCTAAAAATACACTCCCTTCTAGCCTGAGAAAACCCTGTTTGAGGGGCTGTTTTTTCTGATCTCATTTATTTCCCATCACTGTGCCTGTGATTACTCCCCCTCAAACCCTCTCTCTCCCTCTTACCAGCATGCCTTGCCTAATTCCCCCGGAGACATTATCAGCTGGGATGATGAGCAGCTGAGCTCCCAAACCTGCTGACTCAGGCAGGCTGACAAATTAAGCACGAGGCCGAGCCCTGCCGGGTCAGCTTTTACAGGGAACAGGAAAGGGAGCCTGACAAACAGCAAGAGCTGGTGGCAACTGATCATTCTTCCCTTTGTGGCTCCAGGCACAAAGCGATGCAAGGGAAGACCCATATGCTTCAGTGCCCTCAGCTTGCCAAGAGCCCCTGACTATCTGGCTGATCTGAGCCCTGCCCAGCACATGGTTACAGCCAACTGGCAGCTTTGCAAAGGGATTCCGTATTTTTTATTAGGTTGTTTGTTGGTTTTGTTCCCTTGCATGCACCCCTGTGATAAAAGCATGACTGCCCAAGGCCTGCTCTAGCAGAAAGTGGTGCTGGGCAGTGGGACATGAATGAAGAAGC
>NW_009953649.1:3326025-3334649 GCF_000747805.2 Chaetura pelagica
GATAGGGGCTTTGGGGTCAGGAGCTTATCAGTTAGCAGCCAGGGCAGTTTGATTCAGCTTGTTCAAAAGCCTGACCCACAGGTGTGTCCTGTATTGCTGGCACAATAGAGGATGTATATAGGTGAATAGGGGAAATGTAGCATTAACAGTGTTCATCTTTGCACAGCAGACAGAGAAAGCAATATAGTTCAAAAGGAGGAGAGTGGTGCTCTGGAAACCCAGGCTCTTAGGTTCATGAAGCTTTTTCACTGTCATACCAGTTTCTTGCAGCAGCATTAGCACTACCATAGCTGATGGGGTGAGCAACTGGGCAGGAGGCAGCAGATCAGCCCATGATGGATGCAGAGCCACACCTAGCAAACAGGAAAGGATCCAGCATCAAAGAAGCAAAGCAGGAGAGACAGGAGACAGGCTGGGGACAATTGTAAGAAGGCGTGAAAGGTTGGGAAAGAAGGACTTCTGCTTGCTGAAGGGAATTACAGCACCGTTTGCTCTGTGCTACTAGAGCATCCTTTCCTCACAGAGTCAAGAGTAGAACTAGAAATGTGCCTTTTCTTAAACACAGGAACACTGCTCTGGCACTGAGCTGCTGGAAAGATACACGTGGAACAACAGTCCCAGGAACTGGAAGGACCAGACACACTCCTCAGCTTGCCAGTTCCAAAGGGCCATTGAGCTCTTGTCATTTTGGGGTATGAATCCTCCTCAGAGAAACAGTTTAATTAAAAAGGGGAGCAAAGATCTCTTCTCCATTGGCATAGTCCACAGACCTTGTTTCAGCGGGTGGTTAAGATGCTGTGGTCTCTCTATTTGCACTGTCCATGGTGGGGACAGGGCTTCAAAGCCATGTAGCTCCCCTTCTTCTGTCCACTAGCCCCTACTCAACTCACCTGATTTTAGCACTTGGTATTTTCCTTAAGCCTCAGTCCTTGGTATCAGCTGAAAATATGGGAAGTTTACTTTTGTCCTAAAAAAAGCTGAGTTTCTAATTCCATGCTTGGAAATGTGCACTGAGTACACTGAAGTGTGTACACTTTCAACTGTGGGAGTAATTTTACAACATGACACCTTGTGAGCATTCCAAAGGTCTAGGTGTCTTGTGTCTAATTGCTTTGTGAGCATTGAAAGTCTGCTTCTCCTCAGAAGACCAGCACAAAACCTTGAGCTGGGCTTGTCACATTATAGCTACTGTGATGAGCTGCCAGAAAGTCAAACCAGGAAAATTATATATAAGCAGCCAGTAGTTCTCTTCTCCACTAAATTATATATAACCAGCCACTAGTTCTCTTCTCCACTTTGTTACCAGCTCAGCCAACTTTCCCTGCTTCTGGTGAGAAGGTGTTTCTTTTTTTGTTTTTGACTGATTAAAAGACAATTTCTATGTTTATGCTCTGCTTCAGTAATGAACTCAGATTTATGTGTGAAAGAAGGCAAAAGAGTTTAGGAGAATCTCTATTAAAAAATGTGGAGATCTGCAATGTCCATTCCTGCAATGGACATATTACAAAATACAAGTAAATACAGCTTTAAATGGCCCTTTACCCTGTAAAATTCTCACCTAATTCTTGGGGAGCAAGGCTGATGCTGGTGATCATTGTACATAGGCACCAGAGCCTTTCTGTACATCAACACAGGGACAGAAACACCTGAGGCAGAGAGAGCTGTTAGTGTCTGCTCCTTGCTTAACTGTAGTTGGCTCATATTGCTTTCCATTAGCCAGTGTAAAATTAATCCCGCAAAGACAAAAGCTAAAATCAGTGTTAGTACATTCATTCTGCATTAGGTTGTTAAAGTGCAGCGGAAACAAGATGTGCCGCCCGATGCTCTGCATGGAAACGGGCGGGCCAGACGGTGGCCCCCGGGGCGCCCTCCAGGGGGTTTGTTTCACCACTAGGTGACACTCGTGTCGCTGGAAAAGGGCCCTGCTGCCCCCGTCGATGGATGCAGGTACCGGGAAGGTGGAAATCTGCCACGAACCTCGGGGTGGGAGCTCCCTGAGCGCCTCTCAGACACAGTTACTGCTGGTTCATGCAGGTGGCTGCACATTAGGAAGCTTCAATTTTTATTCTGCAAAAGGTGAGAAAAAACGATTAGCTGACTTTCCAAATTCTGGTTTCCCTCCCAGCAGAAGGAAAGTAACGTGTGCTCAGCATGGGCTAAGAAGGTTTCTCCTACTGGGTTGTACTGCATGGCTATGGACTCGAGAGAAGGCATTGACTGGGTTGTCAAAAGCATGGTGTGCCCAGGTCCTAGGCCATGCTGAGCTTCCCATCTAACACCACTTTCAAAGGCCACGATGCTTGTGTGGTATTTCTGCTAATACCTAAATTATTCTCTGCAAAACTAGGACGACTCCTGGACACCCAGTGCTCCCAGGAGACAAAAACCATTCCTGCATGCGAGTGCTCAAATACTCTTGGGTAACACACTGTAGCCACCACTGCAATGGAAAACTTCTGGAGTCATTCTCTCTGTTCTGTTTCAGTGCTTGACTGTAAGTATTTGATACTGAAAATTTTTGAAAGAGGAGGCAGTAAAAAAAAAGCCTGAGATTAAAATTCTGACATGACTTCACACAGCCATCATGTAGCAGAGCAGTATAAAGGACACAGGAAAATGTGGAACATGGTGTTCAAGACCAGTTCTAATTACATTTCCAAAAACTCTCCATGAAGAAATGTCCATATATTTCTGATTGTGGATATGTTTCCTCAGTGATGCCCAGACAGATACTGTAGGGTAGAATATCCCAGTTGTCCCAGAAATAAGAGAATACAACAACATTCAAAAACAGCCTGACATGGCAGCCCTAACTCTGTGCTCTGATCTACTGGGACAGGCTAGTAGGGCGATGCAGAATCCCCTGAGATTGTAGTTCCACACATCTGCTTGCAAGATGAGAGATATATGGTTTTTACAGCTTAGCCAGTGATTATAGAGATAATGGGGACAATTTGTCAACAAGATAACCTTTGCAGAAACTCCCTAATATGAAAATCTTTGTCTTAGATTGTGCATCTTAACATGAATAATGGTAGTCTCATGAATTTTGCTATATCGGATTTTCCCCAGCTTATGGCCTTTGTTTCCTATTTCTTGCTGCAGAAATGGAATGCTGCTTCCCAAACACATTTCCTCACTTGCAGTGTGTATCAGGCAATTGACAACTTTTCCCACAATCAATATGCAGAGTTTTGCTGAATATATAGTAGGTAAGGAGATGAAGATAGGCTTTTCCAGTGTAAGCTTTCCACAATAAACATGAGTATTTACTTCTCTTGCAGGAAATCTCCTTACCTCTTTTAATCATGATGATTAAATCAATTTAAGATATTTTACTTTTCTGTCACAAACCTAATGAGGACATTTACAGGCAAGCAGGGTATTCTCAATAGTGACTTATTGGATGGAGACTCAAGAGACTCAGGCTAGCTCCTAAATCTGCTGGACTGAGAAATCTAGTTAAGACTTCTACAGCACTGGACAAGTCTGAAAATACTTCAGACCACCAGTCCCTTAGGCCTTATTTTCTTCCTGTGGAAGAACAAAGCAGAAGCTGCATGTTTGATTAGAACTATTACCATCCAAAGGGGAAACCACTCTGTATCAGGGAGCCAATTTACAGGAACAGCTTGTTTATTTTTGGACAAACAGTACTGCCTATGAAAGCCCCATCTCAAGCACAGCTCCTGCTGACTTCAGTGGGAATCTGGTATGAGTCAAAAGTGGAGGCTCAGTAGTGCTCTACAGAGAAGCATAATCATCATTACAGCAAGGATTAAAATTGGAGACTTTCAAAGTCAATCAGATTGCTTATGTTAATATCAATAGCTGTCTGGTGGCTAAATTGCCTAGACTAATTCTTTTTTAACACCTTAACCGTAAGACTCATCATTAGACAAATGCCATATCCTAATATATACTGCAGTTTAAACACAATGAGAGCTTCAATCTGTTTTTTAATCTCTGTGATATTCCATCTTGTTGCCCACATGCTGGGGAAAAAAGAAGTTTCTTGTAGGCAGAAGACTGCACTGACTGTTCTCCATCAGAAGGTTCTTGCAGTCTTCTTGTTCCTGAGAAATGATGAGTTCCTGCAGACCTCTGATGCATTCTAACATTTTAATAATTATTAAAAAAACCTCAAAACAAATTTAAGTGGTTTGCTGCAGCTCTCAGTGCTGCAACTCATAAATTTGCTGAAAAAAATAGCATAGTAATATGTATCAGATCCATAAATGGAAGGAAAATGTCTGTCAGCTGTTTAAACACACAAGCAGTCCCTGGTATGATTCAGCTTACTTGTACAGTTAGCTACTCAGTCTGTGCAAGAGTATTTGGAGAGGAGAAAACAGACCTTCACTTATCTCAGTCCCCAATTTTCCTGTTGTACACCATGCAGAGTGAAGAATTGGTGTCCCAACTGAAGAACCCATCCAGGGTGAAGAAGATGCACATCCAGTGGTGATGGCACTTGTATTGTGTCCTCATTCAAGGTGAGTGCCTTCAGGTCATGCTACCCATTGGCACAGGCATGGTCAGTGTCACTGATTAGTACCCTCAAATTTTCTGGATTATTTTTATGGTCACTCATTCCCTGGATCTGTTTAAAAAGTCTTGTACTCAGAGATGGCAGCCCGTGTTTTCAGAGCTAGACTCCACCAGCAGTTAATTCACACTGGCCTGATTTTCAGTGCCCCAATTTGAAGCAAGTTCCTCAGTTCCTCAAAAAATCAAGTCATTTTTAGTTAGAGACCTACCTTTTGGTAACTGATTGGGAACATTACGACCTGCCTTTAAAGTGTAATGTGTTACAAAATTCGAGGGACAATTTGTGGGACAGTCAATATCTCCCTTTGTAAGTTACTGACTCTCTAGTGCATTGTATCCTTACGAGTCAATAAAACAAGCCACAGCTGCAGCACAATGAATGTCAAGAGGCACAATGGACGGCAGGTATTTTTAATGATTCACTCTGTCAGTCTCCTGAACAAGCATGTGTACTTCTTGGATGTTCACTGTACTACACTGCACACGGCAAGTGATTATTGGCTTTTTGGCTGCACCTCTTGTGCTGCAGTGAGATCAATACTGTGCACCGGTGTCAACCTTGCTGGAGGATAAGGGTCAGCTGAGCAGTCATCTGTCCCCTGAGGACAAGCACTGAAAACAAAATGTAGAAAAGCTCGAAGAAACTGCTAGATAGAGCATCTGCATTCATGGGGGTCTGCAGCAGTGAGGATTCATCCACTGGTTAGTTGAGCTGCATTTGAGACTTGCTGCAGAACAGTTACACATAGCATCTTTGAATGGGCAGTGGGATTGAAAGACACATAAAATCCCTCCAGTTCACACGGATTCATTCTCCTTCAAAAGCAGAATAGGGCAAGACAGGGCACAGCTTTGAAGTGCCTAGCTGAAAGCACTAAGCTTTTGTTATTCTGCAGACCAGTGCCTTTCAGTTATTATTTCTTACTTTGTTTATTTATAGCCCTACTCAAAACTGAGTACATATCTTGCTGTGGGGTAAACAAAAGACTAAAAAGACAGCTATCCTTGCCTGTAGTCTCTCAGAAAGATGCCCAGATCAGCCACAAATTCATCATTTATCTTTTCTACCCACAAATTGCTCTGAGACTGGCTTCTGTTGAGCCTCACCGGGATGCTGCTCCGACCAGGAGCTCCCTTGGTCTCCCCTCGTTCCCACATCCCCCCCAGTTGGCAGCACGGCAGCTGCACTTGTAGGAGGGATGGGCGGGGAGGAGGAAGCACCACCCCACCCCCCGCGATGCTCCAGCCGGGCCCGTGGCCGGGGACACTGCCCAGGAAAGCGAGGCAGTGCCGGTGGGGCCCTCCTCGCTCCGGCAGGCTGGAGCCTCGGTGAGTTGAGCTCTGTGCAGGGAAAAGCAACCCTGATGGGCGCTGGGAGAAAAAGAAAAATAACTCTCCAGTGGAGCAAAGAAGAATTAAGAGTGTACCCAGGCTTTTGCCTGGTTTGTGTTTTTTTTATGAGATTAGGAAATGTCTGATATGGGTAGAAGGTGTTAACACTCCTCAGAATGACTGTAAAGCTGGTACATTTTGCTTTAATAATGAAAATATTTTAGATTTTTACATGAGGGAACAGTAAGATCAGGGCTACACAAAAAGTTTCAAGCCATTTAGTAAGCTAAATACTCTCTTAATTACCTTATTCACCGTGTATGTTACCTGTAGGCATTGGCACAATTCACATATCATTTTAGAAATTCCTCCAGGCAATACTCATTATTATGAATTTTTAAAGGTGGCTGAATGACTCAGCCTCCAGATTTATTGGCCACACCTAAGCATTGCCTCTACACTATCTGTACTATCTTTGATAAAAACAAAACAAAACATGTGGAACAACCTTTCTGTATGTTTCTATTTAAAATAATTTTGGTGTTACTTCGCCATCTACCCATGCTGCTACCAGGGTGACAATACGAAATCAACAATGAAACCAGTGGAACCCATAAAAAAGAATGGAAACAGGGACACTTTGGACTTTGTAGTATCTGAAAGCTGAGTACTTAACTGGGCTGTGAAGGGTGATACCTCACAATGTCCTACTCTGTGGGTCTCACTGGTGAAGTCCTGGCCTCGAGCAAAACTCCAGCTGAATTCCACTGAGCAAGGACTTTATCTTATAAAATGTCTCACACCTGATTTGCAATTGTTCTGCACTGCACATCAGCACTGCTGAAACAGTGCTGACTTTGGGTTAAATTATATAGATGATATACTCGGCACGTGCGGTGACAGATAACATGGGAGAAAATAATAGACTTCTAGCTCTTGCTAAGGTCAGTGAAAAGACTGGAAATAGAATGACATCTCATCTTAAATGGCTTTTCTGTGCATCTAATTTGTAAATGGTGTGATAGGGAAATACATTGTTTGCATTGTGTGTGTGTGTTTTTGTTTTGAAGTGAGAAAGCAGATACGGATATAGACATAAGAACACTCTAAACAACACTTGAATATCTCAGTCTGTGCATAAATGGTATTTCAGAGCATCAATTATCAAAACAATTTCCATCTGCAGCATCACAGCTGCAATGAGTAATATGCCTGGTAGAAAAAATAGAGGAAAACACTCAAAAAAGCTAAGATGCCAATGAAGTATTTGAAACTGTTAAGATTTAATAGTTTAGGTGAAAACCACTTAAGCAAGTCTGAGAACTGTGCTTTCAGGAAACCAAGCTTTTGCACTGGAACCAAAGAAAAGCAAGGGAGAAAGCTTTTGATGGTGACAGAGATGTGCTGTAAAACTCATTCTGTCAAGACTAAAGACAAAGTGAGAGGAAGTAACTTCTGATTCCTTCTTTAGGTGAATCTCACATCCCTCATGCCAAATTTCTGAGGTGTGAGATAACAATACCAATATTGCTTTTAGGCATGTGTGCTAATTTCCGGTTTCCTGTCTTCCTCCGCTTCCCAAGAGCCATCTTTTAATGGGATATATAAAACCCTATGACATAAACTATTTCATCCCCCTGTCTACCCAGGTGGCCGTGAATGAAGCAGCTTTAGTCTTCCCTGTATTTCTAGATCTATGGTTCTAGCTTCTGCCAACAACTGCCTCCAGAGCCAACTCAGAGTTTTGCAGTACTGAAAAAAAGAATTTTGTTGCTTTAAAGCTGAAGGGGCGGAGTTGCCTTGTGGTCTCTGGTTTGGGCAGAGTAAAGAGAAGATTTAGAGAAGATTAAATTTCCACTGTACCCCTTTAGGCACTTTCTGCTTTCTGTATCTCTGAAGTAGTTCTGGTTGCTCCTAATCATGCTAAAGCTGAGAGCTTTGATTGCCTCTGAACCCTGTCTGTAACTGATGTCACCTGTTTTTTTGCCACCTTTAGAATGTCCAGCCATGGGATGGAAAAGAAATCTAGGACATTTCAGGGCATAAACCAGTGGTCTCTTTTTCAGCAAGACACTTAATTTATGTGTTTTATTATGAAGTTAAATCTTACCACAATCTCTGAACGTGAAGCTGCTGCAGCCCTCCTCATGTGTTCCAGCTTTGCAATGAGCTGGCTCAGACCTGGAGTCGGGCACTTTTCATGCTGTGCTCTATACTTGGTCTTGTGAGCCTTGCACAGTGGCCCCAGCTCAAAATTAGCTGGGAAAGATGTCTGTGATGCCCTGCTGAAGGGATCACACACCCACTGAGTCCAGCTTTCTAAGGATGAAGGTACAGAAGGCTGGTTATTGCTTTCCATGGGTTGTGCTGCACCCACTGGGCATACCATGTGCAAGGCAAACACCTCTCATGTGTCCCTGCAGGAGTGAGCATTTTGATGCTTGCCCTTAGGGAGCAGTCCAGGTATTGGGATAAGGAGCCCTGGTTTCAGAAAGAAGTGTGCATCCAGACCTGACCCAAAGTGACATGTCTTGGATACGCTCAGGTCTGTACATTATCTCATTCTCAGATTAGCCAGTCCCTGCTCGACTGTTCCTAACCACATTTTTATTTCCACAGAAATATCTACCTGAACACCCCTCAGTCTCTTTTTTCTTATTTTTGCTAATAACATCTTCAGTGCACCTTTCTTTTGTGATATTGTCTCACTTTGTGCAATGCAGACTGTTCCCTCTCTTTCC
>NW_009953649.1:3334825-3339252 GCF_000747805.2 Chaetura pelagica
TTTCCCTCACTTTCTGCTTCTTCCCTGTCTTTGTCCTCTGAGATGGAGGACAACAGCACCTTGTTTTTCTGCAAATAACAAGAATATTTAAATAATTGAAACATTACCTGGACTGTGAATCTATTTGGGTTGACTGAAGAAATGAATGAGAGGGAAAAAGGGCTCTGAATTTAAGATTTCTTTCTGCAAACTGCTGTGTGACTATGCAAAGCTGTTCTCTTATGTTTTCTGCCAGACAAAACATGTAGACACTTTTCTTGCCTTTTGGAGGGGAAATGCTGTGCATGTGCATAAATGCTGTGTCTCTTCCTTGAATTAAAATGAGACTTTACATAGCTGGTAAATTGCACATTGCTGGGGTGAGCAGACTGGCAGCTCAGAACTGAGCCTTATTTCACAGCACATTGCTTGTCTCAGCAACGAGGCATCCTGGAACGGACTTGGTCTGGTTTTTGATGTCTAACTAATTGTGTAAATGCCAGCCAAATGAAAGCAGAGCAGATGGGACAAGTAATTTGAAGATTAATGAAGCTACTTGTGTTAAAAAGTAACTTTAGATATGTATTTTAATGAAGATCCTTTCTAGTTCATAATAGCTGGTCAAAAGGAAAGGATCAAGCACGGAAAACTGCTGAAGCTTAGCAGAATACATCTACAAAGAATTATTAGACATTATTAACTTTCAACAGGGTTAATCCCTATTAAGCTGAATTATCAGGTCAAAGTCTTAATTTCTTTCAGGTACCTGCATTGCTTAGTGAATGCTACAATTTTTCTTAAAATAATGAAATAAAGCAAGCAATCTCTGAGAAATTCTGTAGGGATTATTCACAATGCAGTCTAACATGTTGACTTTTCATTCTGCTGTGGCATTTGCAGTTTCCATCAAAACTTTTCAAAAGTTCTGCTGAACACTGACATTTTCCTTTGTCTAACTAGCTACACATCATTTGAAAGAGGAATGAATATCAGGAATCAGTACAGTAAACAAATTCTTTTTTGTTTTAGCACTACAAAAAGGCAGTTCAACCTTAAAGATGCTATGAAAGGTGACCCCTGATCCAAAGAATATCTAGATCTTTATTCCAAAGTCAAGCCAATCACAAAGTATAATTGTAAAATACTTCCAGTGTTGCCTTAAGCTCATCAGGTCTGTCAAGCTGCATAGCTCATCCACAGGAGGAAAGCCAGGCTTGTCTCTCATATGCCAGTCTGCTGGTTCCTGAAGCTGTTCCTGTTCTTGCAAGTCCTCAGCGATGATTAGATACCAAGAGGCTGTTCAAAAGCATTTCAAATACAGAGATTGGAATTTATGTTTGGTTCATGAGTTGGAGGTACTTGAGGTGTGGAGGAATCATACAAACACAAAAGGAACATCTTACCAGGATATTGGAGACCAGCACTGTAAGATGCTTACAAACTTCTGCCAGAGACAGATCAGGATTTCTGAACTGCTGGAGTACACCATCCTCTTCATCTATATACAGAGATGGCCATTGCCATACTGTTCTTCAGGAGCAAGTCTTGGCATTTCAGGGGAGATGTATGCAACTCTGCAAGTCACAAGACAACTAAACTGCCATATGTAGAGGTCAACAAAGTTATCTGTGCTGTTTATCATATCCAGAGTCATTTCCACGAACAAAAATTAAGAGGCTGTGTAAGTGAGAAACTGTGCAGACTTCATCAGGGAACATTTTCTGTAAGAAATGTCAGAAGGGAACTTTTCAACCCCTGCTCCCACTCTCCCAAATCCAAACCTTCTCTTCTGTGACTTGAAGCCAGCACATACCTGGTAAAGTATGCTTTGATGCAGCCATTCCTCTATGGCATCTCCAAAACAACTGTCATCTCACAAGATTGAGCAATCATGTCATGATTCAGAAAAGCTCTCTTTATCTATTCTCTTCTGTAAAGGGATTGACCCCATGTTTCAGTTCTTTGCCAGAATCCCTTACTGAATAAGAAAGCATATAATTTAAAACTTATCCTTATGCCCCTACTGAATCTGGCCCTGAATGGCCAAGCTGAGTATCAGCAAAAAAAGACTATCCAAATTTCAGAGCTTTTATTACAGGAAACCTTAATAAAATATGAATTCTTGATGCAATATAGCATATCTCTGAAATGTACAGTCTGTAAAACCAGAATTTGAGCCATTTCTTCCACTGAATACAGGAAGTAAATTCCTTTGCTATAAAGGCTGTTTAAATTTCATAAAATTATGGTGCTGAACAGCTGTTTTACTCCTAAAGGGCTGTAGAGTCCCAAAAAGAATAATTGTCTCCAAACATCCACAGTGACATACTGGACATTGTGCTTGGGTGGGGTCCTCATTCAATAAGTCACCAGGACCCTCTTCTCTGAAGGAGAGCCCCTCGTTCAGTAACCATCCTGATAAACTGGACACTGTCCTTGAAAGGGAACCCCTTCCTTTGGGAGCCACTTGGATAAATGAGACACTGTCCTTACTTGATTAGGAGCAGTGGTGGGCAAGAGGAGCCCTGTGGAGGCGCAGTGCCACCTTGTGAAAGATCACTTTCCTGTTGAAGGACAGAGTGCATGCGTGAAAATACAGGTCATTGCTCAGTCAACCTGGATGGAATGGGAGCAGGAGATCATCTGGACCTGCGTGCCCCACTGACTTATTTCCAGAACATTCCCAAATCCAACACTGTGTAAAGTAGGCTGAGCCTCACCCAGAGAGCTGGGGCCAGGGCCATGAAGAGGCAGACTCAAAATGCTTGGGGTGCGCGCCTGCCGTCTCCAAGGGCTACAACATCCAAGGGTGGTGATATCTTTCCTATCCCCTCTTTCTCCATCTCTCTTTGACTCTCTTAATGTCTGTCTGTTTCTCCCTCCTTCTTTTTCTCTCCGTTTCTAACCTTATTCTTGGCGCCTAAGGGTAACATAATTTCTAATTTTCCGAAGTCCTTCCAGTTGCAACCTGTTTCAAGAATGTAATTTTGCTAAATTCTGTTAGTTGTAATCTGTTGGTTTGAGAGTGATAATGTTGGGTTTTTTGACAAGCTTCGTAATTCTACTAAATTCTAAGTAATGTTTTATATAAGCCTCCTGAGTAATGGTCTTATTCTTAAAACACCGCTAAGAGAATTCCAGAGGTTACTCTTGCTGACTGGGTTGCTAAAAGTGATTACTCAAGAGAGGAAGATTGGATCCAAATCTCTCTGGGTCAACCCCACCTCTGGGGAACTCTACCCATGCCGACTTTGTGGAATGTGGTATTTCATTTGGGTCTTCATCTCTGCGGGAGCCCTGTCCACTTTGTGGAATGTGATGAGGGCAAAAGAATAAAAACGTTTTATCTATGTGAACACACAATTTGACCATTGGGCAACTTGGTCTACAAACTGGAGACAACAATTTTAGCAATTAAAACACAACCTGTAGTTTTACGTTTGTTTTTCTTCCAGTAAAGCGCTAAACATTATGGCACCTTAAATTACTGCAAATGTCTGTTTTGAAATAGTTACGTTTTGTTTTCATACATCTTTCCCCACTAACTTAGCCTGCACAGTAGTGCATCATGTAAAAAGCTGTTGTGTTGATGTGAAAATGATGCATGTGGAATTTCACCAGTCATTGGTTTCCAGGCCCAATGTATGTACAATCCAAACAAGGCTTTTTCTCTTCCAGACTTCATTTCGAGGTAATTGGATATTTTGTGCACAGGGATTTAATAAAACTGCTACTGTGCTTCTCTTAAAAAATTACATACATCAAAGTACATGCAGTTAAACAGTGTGACAGTAATTCACTCCCTCATCATTCCTGCACTGTTGAAATGATAAATGAGCCAACAGAGACATTCAAAAACCATACAGCAGATTTTGATGATGCCACATTACTCCTTAAAATGAGGAAATTATGAAACTTAAAATTGTGTATAACATTAGAACTAGATTTGATCATTGTGCTTGGGTGGGGTCCTCATTCAATAAGTCACCAGGACCCTCTTCTCTGAAGGAGAGCCCCTCGTTCAGTAACCATCCTGATAAACTGGACACTGTCCTTGAAAGGGAACCCCTTCCTTTGGGAGCCACTTGGATAAATGAGACACTGTCCTTACTTGATTAGGAGCAGTGGTGGGCAAGAGGAGCCCTGTGGAGGCGCAGTGCCACCTTGTGAAAGATCACTTTCCTGTTGAAGGACAGAGTGCATGCGTGAAAATACAGGTCATTGCTCAGTCAACCTGGATGGAATGGGAGCAGGAGATCATCTGGACCTGCGTGCCCCACTGACTTATTTCCAGAACATTCCCAAATCCAACACTGTGTAAAGTAGGCTGAGCCTCACCCAGAGAGCTGGGGCCAGGGCCATGAAGAGGCAGACTCAAAATGCTTGGGGTGCGCGCCTGCCGTCTCCAAGGGCTACAACATCATGCTGAGATTACTGCTGCATCCAAG